>NC_091171.1:4578463-4585963 GCF_040958095.1 Procambarus clarkii
TCTGGGGGGGGGGGGGGGGTTGTTGCCCCCCCCTACAGGGGGTTGTAGGGGTGTTACTAGGGGCCGGGACTTGTTAGGCTCCTACCTCTGGACGATACTTGGAGAACTGCTTGTCGACGACACCTGGTTGATGGGGTTCTGGGAGTTGTTCTACTCCCCAAGCCCGGCCCGAGGCCAGGCTCGACTTGTGAGAGTTTGGTCCACCAGGCTGTTGCTTGGAGCGGCCCGCAGGCCCACATACCCACCACAGCCCGGTTGGTCCGGCACTCCTTGGAGGAAACTATCTAGTTTTCTCTTGAAGATGTCCACGGTTGTTCCGGCAATATTTCTTATAGTCGCTGGGAGGACGTTGAACAACCGCGGACCTCTGATGTTTATACAGTGTTCTCTGATTGTGCCTATGGCACCTCTGCTCTTCACTGGTTCTATTCTGCATTTTCTTCCATATCGTTCACTCCAGTACGTTGTTATTTTACTGTGCAGATTAGGGACCTGGCCCTCCAGTATTTTCCAGGTGTATATTATTTGGTATCTCTCTCGTCTCCTTTCTAGTGAGTACATTTGGAGAGCTTTGAGACGATCCCAATAATTTAGGTGCTTTATTGCGTCTATGCGTGCCGTATATGTTCTCTGTATTCCCTCTATTTCAGCAATCTCTCCTGCTCTGAAGGGGAAAGTGAGTACTGAGCAGTACTCAAGACGGAACAACACAAGTGATTTGAAGAGTACAACCATTGTGATTGGATCCCTGGATTTGAAAGTTATCGTAATCCATCCTATCATTTTTCTGACTGTCGCAATATTTGCTTGGTTAAGCTCCCTAAACGTTAGGTCGTTGGACAACATTATTTTCAAATCCTTGACATGTTACTTTCCTACTATGGGCAGATTTGATTGTGTTTTGTACCCTGTATTATGTTTCAGATCCTCATTTTTGCCGTATCTGAGTACCTGGAATTTATCACTATTAAACATCATGTTATTTTCTGCTGCCCTGTCGAAAAGTTGTTGATATCTGCTTGTAGTTTTTCCATGTCTTCAGCAGTGGTAATTTTCATGCTGATTTTTGTGTCATCTGCAAAGGATGACACGAAGCTGTGACTTGTATTTTTATCTATATCTGATATGAGAATAAGGAACAGCAGTGGTGCAAGGACTGTACCTTGAGGTATAGAGCTTTTAACTGCGCTTGGATTTTACTTTATTGACTGTTACTCTTTGTGTTCTGTTCGACAGGAAATTGAGTATCCAGCGTCCTACTTTTCCAGTTATTCCCATTGATCTCATTTTGTGAGCTATCACCCCATGGTCACATTTGTCGAACGCCTTTGCAAAGTCTGTGTATACTACATCTGCATTTTGCTTTTCTTCTAGGGCTTCTGTGATTTTGTCATAGTGGTTGAGTAACTGTGACAGACAGCATCTTCCCGCTCTAAATCCATGTTGTCCTGGGTTGTGCAACTCATTATTTTCCACAAAACTAGAAATTTGATTCCTAATCACTCTTTCAAAAACTTGCCACTGTAATGTTGCGCGGCGGCGCTCCACTACAGGCAAATGAAAACACAAGACACACCACAATACTGAACCACAACACTGTCAGATGTGCAGTGAATTCCACCACAAACTCCACCACACCAGTTTACACCCCCTACACCCCCCTTTTCCAACCCCCCACACACACACCCCCTTCAACCCCCCTCCCTCCACACAGTCCCAGCTTCAAACTTTGCTCCTCAGATGTGAGCTCACGAGGCCCTCACCAGTCACCTCACACCTCACACTGTGTCCCGGCCTCATTCTTCCTCCGGAATCCCTCCTCCTCCTCCTCACTAGTCACACGAGGAAAGTTTATATACTTCCAGGTAGTTTCTTGACATATTACACACACACTCACACAATATATATATATATATATATATATATATATATATATATATATATATATATATATATATATATATATATATATATATATATACATATATATATATACATATATATATATATATATATATATATATATATATATATATATATATATATATATATATATATAGGGGACCCATAGCCTCGGAGAAGAAAATAAAAAGTATTCAGAGACCTTGTGGTTTCTCACTGAACACCAATATTATCTTCTCCTACCACCCCCATTCTTTTGTATGTACACATATATTATTATATATATATATATATATATATATATGTGTGTGTGTGTGTGTGTGTGTGTGTGTGTGTGTGTGTGTGTGTGTGTGTGTGTGTGTGTGTGTGTGTGTGTATGTGTGTGTGTGTGAGTGTGTGTGTGTGTGTGTGTGTGTGTGTGTGTGTGTGTGAGAGAGAGAGAAGAGTTAGAGTCAACAGAGCTCTGAGATTGTTTCAACATCAAAAGAGTACCAAATATACAGAGCCTTGAAAGCAACCTTTATATAGTCAACACGAATGCAATACTATTTATAGGACCAGGAAAATGATTACATTTACAGAGCTGACAGTGTCAAGGCTGTCCATGGGGCAAAGGAGGTCAAACAGGTCAAAGCCAGGTGAGTTGACCTGCTGGCTTGGGTCAAGAAAGGTCAAGCCAAGCGAGCAGGTCAAGAGAGCAAGCCAGGAGGTCACGGGGCCACGAGGCAGCAGGGGATCAAACAGCTTACATGGTACAAGGTCGCCACAGTCAGGCAACAACCTGCCAAACACACCACCATGATATCAAACAATGTGCAACAACACTCGCCTCATAAAACAATTTACAAAACTATTCGTACCACAAGACAATTTGCAACACAAAAGTCAACTAACAGGAAAAAAAGGAGTTACGAACGATTTTCGTATAGAAAAAAGAGCCCAACTTGAGAGCTGTTCTCTGCTCCATTACACAAAAGTAACCAGTGATTTCCACAAAAGCATTAAAACGTCCTCCCCCCCCCCTCCACCTTGTCAGTCCGTCAGTGTATTTACTATGTGTGCCTGCAGGATAGAGATGTTAGCTCTTGGACCCCGCCTTTCTAACCGTCGGTTGTCTAATGTACTGACGCCCAACCTATTTTCCTCTATCATATCTAGTATATCTCTCTCTTACACACACACACACACACACACACACACATTAATGAGTTTAATTGGACAGACTTGTTGCTAGACAAGGAAGTAAATGAGATGTATGCCAAATTTGTCGAAATATACGATGAAGGAACAAACATTTATACCAAAACAGAGATGCAGGACCAGGAAACATGATTGGTTCAACAGAAATTGAAAGAGGGCCAGAGAGGATAAGACAAGAAAAATGGGTTCAATATCGGAAGATACCTAACTTGCAAATATACCAGTAGTATAAGCAAGAAATAATTACACAACAGTGAGGAGAGAGGCAGAAACTTTGAGAAGGGTATAGCGGACAAATGTAAAATAGATCATCCAGGCCTTTTCTATACATTCATTAAAAGGAAGCTGCATGTAAAGGGTAAAATACAAAGATTAAGAACAGGCAACAGGACTACTAAGAATGAAAGAGAAATGTGTGATATGCTACATGAACAGTTCCGAAGTGTGTTTGTACATTATGAGGATTTCAGAGTACTGGACCAAATACCAATTCCAGAACAAGCCATAGAATACATAGATGTATCTCAAGACGAAGTGGATACATTACTCACGGGGCGAGGAAGAAATAAAGCAGTTGGACCTGGTGGAGTGTCACCTTGGGTGCTGCGAGAATGTGCAACTGAGATGAGCATTCCACTCCAATTAATATTCCAGACTTCCTCGTGCACAGGAATCTTAGCAGATATATGGAAAAAGGCAAACATAGTACCAATCTATACAAATGGTAGTCGAGAGGAACCTCTACATTATAAACCTGTGACATTAACAAACCCGGTAGATAAAACACTAGAAGATATACTTCTAGCCAAATGGGTTGAACACCTAGAGAGTAATGACACAATAAGGGACAGACAGTATGGTTTTCCAACAGGAAGATCCTGTGTAACAAATCTACTTTAGTTTTTATGATAGAGTCAGAGAGATACTACAGGAAAGAGGTGGTTGGGTTGACTGTGTCTATATGGACCTAAAAAAAAGGCATTTTGGGCTTGGGGACCATTCGACCTTGTTCACCTTTGTGTTGCTCGCGTGGCCCCACCAAGTGAGGTGACTAGATGAAGTATTTATGCCCAAGTTGACCACCGAGCGCTGTCGGATCTTGGATAAATAGTTTAACGACTACTAAGATTTTTGTACAGTCAGTGTGGTCTAGTGGCTACGGTACGCCAGGTACGCCAAGGTGCATAGTGCTCCTGGCTGTCTGCGTTTAAATCCTTCTGGGGTGTGGAGTTTTCAGTTTCTTTCTCTCTCTCTCTCTCTCTCTCTCTCTCTCTCTCTCTCTCTCTCTCTCTCTCTCTCTCTCTCTCTCTCTCTCTCTCTCTCTCCCTCAGGCTTTCAAGGATTCGAACGTGCTCTCTCCAGTAGCGGAGAGGTGATGACGGGCGCCTCCAGACAGTCAAGCCCACGTCACCTGCCTGTTTCCCACCATGATATCCACGCTCCCTGATAACTACCACGATAACGCTAGCAGGCTTATCCACCTCTCACATTCCTAGATAACCACTGGACAACCCATCCCCCCTACCCGACCACACTGGAACTTACCTGTAGTGAGTTGCGAGAGTTCTTCTTCACGAGCCCATTCTGTGGCACTTATTTTGATGGTTATCTTATCTTGGTTATCTTGAGATGATTTCGGGGCTTTAGTGTCCCCCGGCCCGGTCCTCGACCAGGCCTCCACCCCCAGGAAGCAGCCCGCGACAGCTGACTAACTCCCAGGTACCTATTTACTGCTAGGTAACAGGTGCATCAGGGTGAAAGAAACTCTGCCCCATTGTTTCTCGCCGGCGCCCAGGAACGAACCCGGGACCACAGGACCACGCGTCCAGTGTTCTGTCCGCTCAGCCGCCGACTCCCTGTACATAAACTTGTTACTTGTTAAGTTAAAAGCTTACCAACCAGCTACATACCTCCCCCCCCTCCCCCTCCCCTGCCTAACACCACCACCTACCTAACCCTAAACTTACCTACTTTCCTACCTAACTCCCTACCCTCAAACTTGCTTACCCACGTCCCTCCCTCCCTCTGGGGTAAGGAGGTCCGCAGGAGACAATCCACACTAATTACACAACTACACCCTACTGCTCTACTTAAGGGCGTGCTAACGAGCCTCCTCAGGGCCGGATGGGGGCGGGCAAGTGGCAAGAAGCCGGACGCGTCAGGTAGAGGCGCGGGGGGGGGGGGGTAAGCGGACAGGGAAAGAGGAAGGGAAAAGGTATAGGGCAAGGTGGGGAAGGGGGCAAGGTGGGGAAGGGGGCAAGGTGGGGAAGGGGCAAGGTGGGGAAGGGGGCAAGGTGGGGAAGGGGGCAAGGTGGGGAAGGGGGCAAGGTGGGGAACGGGGCAAGGTGGAAATGGGGCAAGGTAGGGAAGAGGCAAGGTAAAGACAGGGCAAGGTAGAGACAGGGCAAGGTAGGGAAGAGGCAAGGTAGAGACAGGGCAAGGTAGAGACAGGGCAAGGTAGGGAAGAGGCAAGGTAGAGACAGGGCAAGGTAGAGACAGGGCAAGGTAGGGAAGAGGCAAGGTAGAAACAGGGGCAAGGTAGGGAAGGGGCATCACCCACGTTTGGAAGAAACCCCCCACACCAAACACCAACTAAAACACAGGCAACTCTCCCAAACACAAATTAGAGCAACATAATCTACCCTTCAAACAAATTAAACCTGATTCCAATCAGCTTTGAAGCATGCCTAACTCCCCCAACTTCATTCCCCATCATCAAACTTCCTTCCCCTCCCCCTCTCCCCCCCACCCTGCCCCCCCATCACCCCATCTCCCCACAACCTGCAGCCAGCGGCAAGCTTCACAACCCGCCGTTTAAAAGCAATAACTCACAACATGTCCCGTTGAACTGTTGTAACTTTAAACCTGGACCAAGTTTTGACTCAACCAGCCACCGGCTCCCTTCCCCTGCTCCTCCCTACTACCTGCTCCCTCCCTCCCCTTGCCCATCACCGCTACCTATTCCTTCCTCCTGTACATCCCCACTACCTACTCTAAACACACACACACACACACACACACACACACACACACACACACACACAAACACACACACACACAGAGGACTCATGCTGCAGGAGATGCCTCCAAACACACACACAAGGACCCACACTACACGGAACGCCTCCAAACAGGACCCACACTACAGGGGACACCTCCAAACACCCCCACAAGGACTCACACTACAGGGGACACCTCCAAACACACCCACACAAGGACCCACACTGCACGGAACACCTCCAAACATACACACCAAGGACCCACACTACACGGAACACCTCCAAACATACACACCAAGGACCCACACTACACGGAACACCTCCAAACATACACACCAAGGACCCACACTACACGGAACACCTCCAAACATACACACCAAGGACCCACACTACACGGAACACCTCCAAACATACACACCAAGGACCCACACTACACGGAACACCTCCAAACATACACACCAAGGACCCACACTACACGGAACACCTCCAAACATACACACCAAGGACCCACACTACACGGAACACCTCCAAACATACACACCAAGGACCCACACTACACGGAACACCTCCAAACACACACACCAAGGACCCACACTACACGGACCCCCTCCAAACACACACACCAAGGACCCACACTACACGGACCCCCTCCAAACACCCCCACAAGGACCCACACTACACGGACCCCCTCCAAACACCCCCACAAGGACCCACACTACACGGACCCCCTCCAAACACCCCCACAAGGACCCACACTACACGGACCCCCTCCAAACACACACACCAAGGACCCACACTACACGGACCCCCTCCAAACACCCCCACAAGGACCCACACTACACGGACCCCCTCCAAACACCCCCACAAGGACCCACACTACACGGACCCCCTCCAAACACCCCCACAAGGACCCACACTACACGGACCCCCTCCAAACACCCCCACAAGGACCCACACTACACGGACCCCCTCCAAACACCCCCACAAGGACCCACACTACACGGACCCCCTCCAAACACCCCCACAAGGACCCACACTACACGGACCCCCTCCAAACACCCCCACAAGGACCCACACTACACGGACCCCCTCCAAACACCCCCACAAGGACCCACACTACACGGACCCCCTCCAAACACCCCCACAAGGACCCACACTACACAGACCCCCTCCAAACACCCCCACAAGGACCCACACTACACGGACCCCCTCCAAACACCCCCACAAGGACCCACACTACACGGACCCCCTCCAAACACCCCCACAAGGACCCACACTGCACGGAACACCTCCAAACATACACACCAAGGACCCACACTACACGGAACACCTCCAAACACCCCTACAAGGACCCACACTACATGGACCCCCTCCAAACACACACACAAGGACCCACACT
>NC_091171.1:4590963-4595963 GCF_040958095.1 Procambarus clarkii
CGCCAGTATCTAGGCTTTGTCTCCACAGAATGTGAAGGGCCTGCGATAGTGGTTTTTTACAGTTCTTGATGAATATGGAGTTCCAAGAATCCGGGCCTGGTGCAGAGTGCATAGGCATACTGTTTATGGCTTCTTCAAAATCTAGTGGGGATAGGGCGACGTCTGATATGTGATTTGATGTTGGTATCATATCCATGAAAAATTCATTTGGGTTATCAATCTTTAGTGCATTTAATGGCTCACTGAAAACAGAGTCGTACTGCTTCCTCAGTAACTCGCTCATTTCTTTGTTGTCATCTGTGAAAGTTCCATCTCCCTTTCGCAGGGGCCCGATACTAGATGTGGTTTTTGATCTTGATTTTGCATAGGAGAAAAAATATTTCGGATTTCTCTCTATTTCACTGATGGCCTTTTGCTCTCTTTGCCTCTCCTGGGTTTTGTATGATTCTTGTAGCTTGAGTTCAATTGTTTCTATTTCTCTACCTAACCTTCTTCGCCGTTCTTGAGATAGGGTGCGACTCTCAAGTTGTTCCGCGATTCGTTTTCTTCGCCTATATAAGGAACGACGTTCCCGTTCCAATCTGCATCTCTTTCTCTTTTTTCTTAGGGGTATGCGGTTTGAACATATTTCTAGTGCTACTGAGCTTATTTTTTCCAGGCACTGGTTCAGGTTTGCATTTCCTAGCTGTTCTTCCCAGTTTATTTCTGTGAAGTCCTGGTTTATTTGCTCCCAGTTTATCCATTTATTATTGAAGTTGAATTTGCTGAAATCTCCTCCACCGGGAATCTGGACTGGTTTTGGAGGTCCATTCCCCATGGTTGTCAGTACCTCAATTAAGTTGTGGGAGAAACTCTTCACCCCACACCTCACCCCCCCCCCCTGTCAACCATTCCATTACTCTTCCATCCGTCCCCGCCTCTCTACCTGCTACCTGCAGGTAATACGTTCATTAATGAGTGTGTTAGTGTCTCCCCAACGTGTTCCACACCTTGTTTGTCATCACTACCAGCACGTGGTGGTGGTGGGGGGGGGAGAGGGTCCCCCTCTCTCCACACTTGTATAAGGAATCCTTCAAAACCCTGTATACCACATGTGTCAGACCAATCCTGGAGCATGCAGCTCCAGCCTGGAGTTCATATCTAGTTATAAACAAAGACAGAGTTAGATAAGATTCAGTGGTATGCCACCAAACTAGTCCCGGAACTGAGAGGAATGAGATACGAGGAAAGGCTAAGGGAGCCGAACCTCACGTCCCTGGAAGACAGAAGAGTAAGGGAAGACATGATAACCACCTACAAAATTCTCAGTGAAA
Source organism: Procambarus clarkii (assembly GCF_040958095.1). Classification (NCBI taxonomy): domain Eukaryota; kingdom Metazoa; phylum Arthropoda; class Malacostraca; order Decapoda; family Cambaridae; genus Procambarus; species Procambarus clarkii. The sequence continues at coordinate 4,592,277 of NC_091171.1, forward strand.
TTGAGAGGGTGGACAAAGACAAACTCTTTACCACGGGTGGTAAGCGAACAAGGAGACACAGGTGGAGACTGAGTACCCACATGAGCCACAGAGACGTTAGAAAGAACTTTTTCAGTGTCAGAGTAGTTAACAGGTGGAATGCATTAGGCAGTGATGTGGGAGAGGCTGACTCCATACACAGTTTCAAGTGTAGATATGATAGAGCCCAATAGGCTCAGGAACCTGTACACCGGTTGATTGACAGTTGAGAGGCGGGACCAAAGAGCCAGAGATCAACCCCCGCAAGCACAACTAGGTGAGTACCCTCCCCTTCCCCTAATTCCCCCCTCCCCTCCCCCTATATCCCCTTACCCTCATCTTCCCTCCTCCTCCACCCCATCTCCCCTTACTGCCCTCTTTACCCCCCTCCCCTTTACTCCCTCCCTCCCTCCCCTTTACTCCCCCAACCATTTAGGCTGGACGGTAAAGCGACGGTCTCGGTTCGTGCAGATCGGTGTTCAATCCCCGACTGTCTAAGTGGTTGGGCACCATTCCTTCCCCCCGTCCCATCCCAAATCCTTATCCTGACCCCTTCCCAGTGCTATATAGTCGTAATGGTTTGGCGCTTTCTCCTAATAATTCCCCCCCCTCCCCTTTACCCCCTCCCATGACAAACTGACAAAGTTGCCCCGCGCCGTAACACTGCCTGAGATAAAGCATTTGTTACTCCCCACATCTCAATACAGTTTTTCCAGCATTCAGGACAACTGGTGTTGAGCCTGAGTCTCGCACCTCTGTCTTGTCAGGTGATTTTCCCTCAGGGAAAATATGCTCCGTCTATATTGAATATTTTCAAGTTCCTTCCCCCCTCCCTCCCTGTGGCTTCCCTCCTCTCCCGTCTTAGCCTTCCCTCCCTCATTCTCCCTACTTTCCTACATTCACTTTTCATCCCATTTCTCTCTCATCATTCTTCACGTCTCTCTTTCATCAAGTTGTGGGCAAATCTAACTTAAATGAAACTAAACTTGTCAAGCTCGACAAAACTTAGCCTGGCCTAACTTAACTAAACTTAACTTGCCTTGTCATAACTTAACCCAACATTTGTTGGGTACACAAAGTAGGAACACACTCACGAAATACCATTCACTCACAACGCTCAAGATCAATTCTGTTAGAAACATCATACTATTTAGAACGTCCAAAATCATTTACTAAGGAAGCAACTCTCATTACTGAAAGTTCAAATCTGCCACCTTAGAAAGGTCGAGTGACGTTCAACGAGGCTTGGGTGAACACAATGTTCAACTCCACAAGGATAGATCTAATCCCCCCGCGCCCAATATTCCTGAACACTTAAGACACCTGCTGTGGCTGGTAGGCTGGCTGGCTGGCTGGCTGGCTGGCTGGCTGGCTGGCTGGCTGGCTGACAGGCAGGCAGGCAGGCAGGCAGGCTGGCTGGCTGGCTGGCTGGCTGACAGGCAGGCAGGCAGGCAGGCAGGCAGGCTGGCTGGCTGGCTGGCTGGCTGACAGGCAGGCAGGCAGGCAGGCTGGCTGGCTGGCTGGCTGGCTGACAGGCTGGCTGACAGGCTGGCTGACAGGCAGGCTGACAGGCAGGCTCGCAGGCCGGCTCGCAGGCAGGCTCGCAGGCAGGCTCGCAGGCAGGCTGGCAGGCAGGCTGGCAGGCAGGCTGGCAGGCAGGCTGGCAGGCAAGCTGGCAGGCAGGCTGGCAGGCAAGCTGGCAGGCAGGCTGGCAGGCAAGCTGGCAGGCAGGCTGGCAGGCAGGCAGGCTGGCAGGCAGGCAGGCAGGCTGGCAGGCAGGCAGGCAGGCAGGCAGGCAGGCAGGCAGGCAGGCAGGCTGGCAGGCTGGCAGGCTGGCAGGCTGGCAGGCAGGCAGGCAGGCAGGCTCGCAGGCAGGCTGGCAGGCAGGCTGGCAGGCAGGCTGGCAGGCAGGCTGGCAGGCAAGCTGGCAGGCAAGCTGGCAGGCAGGCAGGCTGGCAGGCTGGCAGGCAGGCAGGCAGGCTGGCAGGCAGGCAGGCAGGCAGGCTGGCAGGCAGGCAGGCAGGCAGGCATGCAGGCTGGCAGGCAGGCTGGCAGGCAGTCAGGCAGGCAGGTAGGCAGGCTGGCAGGCTGGCAGGCAGGCAGGCAGGCAGGCAGGCAGGCAGGCTGGCAGGCAGGCAGGCAGGCAGGCAGGCAGGCTGGCAGGCAGGCTGGCAGGCAGGCAGGCTCGCAGGCAGGCTGGCAGGCAGGCAGGCAGGCAGGCAGGCAGGCAGGCAGGCTGGCTGGCAGGCAGGCAGGCAGGCAGGCAGGCAGGCAGGCAGGCTGGCAGGCTGGCAGGCAGGCAGGCAGGCAGGCAGGCTGGCAGGCTGGCAGGCAGGCAGGCAGGCAGGCAGGCAGGCAGGCAGGCAGGCTGGCAGGCAGGCAGGCAGGCAGTCAGGCAGGCTGGCTGGCAGGCAGGCATGCAGGCAGGCAGGCAGGCAGGCAGGCAGGCAGGCAGGCAAGCAGGCATGCATGCAGGCAGGCAGGCTGGCAGGCAGGCAGGCTGGCAGGCAGTCAGGCAACACACACACACAGACAAAGACTGGGGGTAAATGCGAACCTCCATACACATTAAGTTACTGTAAACATGATCATACATACACATACACCCAGGCATACACACATCTACCACAACACATCATAAAGACTGTGGTAGATGTATGATACATGTATATTGCAAGCTACTACAACATACATATCACATTAGCTACAAATAGAAGCCTAGAAGTTGAAAGATCTGACTAATAATCTATGAGGTGGTAATAATTACAATATACACCTAAACTCTAGATGTGCATCACAAGTTCCCTTCGACTACTGAGCAGAAACGACCAAACCGGAGGGGACGTGGCTCTATGGCCCCCTAAAGGAACCCACACTGAAGTCTGCTTCTCTTATCACTTGAGACAGACATTTGGCGCAACACAAACCTGGTTGTGGTTTGGTTCTTAGACACTCAGGAAGGCGCAACACACACGTCACAGCAAGCCAAGTAAAAGAGAGCAATGCATGTATTGCAATGCAACAAAGGTGGGTATGGGGAAAGGGGGGAGGGGGGGGGGGACAAGCCACTCAACGCAACGTGTGTGTGTGTGTGTGTGTGTGTGTGTGTGTGTGTGTGTGTGTGTGTGTGTGTGTGTGTGTGTGTGTGTGTGTGTGTGTGTGTGTACACCACATCAATATCATCTACTTTCATCTTGTTACCTCTTTCTGGTTCTCCTTCATATGCTCTCTCTCTCTCTCTCTCTCTCTCTCTCTCTCTCTCTCTCTCTCTCTCTCTCTCTTTCTCTCACTCTATCCTCCAATTCCTTCCATTTTCTCTCCTCCCTTTCTTCCTTCCTTCGTTCGTACATCTCTTCCTTCTTCACTGCTTTCTCTTACTTCTCTTGATCACTGCTTTCTCTTACTCCTCATTTATTCATTTACTCTACTTTCTCTTATTAACAATGACTATTGGCCTCTTACTACCACTGACTTGTATTATTCCTCCTCTTCTCAGCTTTCTCTTATTCCTCTTGCCTAGTACTTTCTCTTATCATTTTATTTTTCCTCTTACTGTTTTCTCTAGCTCACGTTCGCTACTCTCCCCAGTCTGTCCTTACTCTCTCCTCACCTCTCCTCACCTTACTCTCTCCTCACCTCTCCTCACCTTACTCTCTCCTCACCTCTCCT
>NC_091171.1:4600963-4620266 GCF_040958095.1 Procambarus clarkii
CCCACAGCTGGTGGCCCAAGATGAGACGCCCCACTCCCACACCTGGTGGCCCAAGATGAGACGCTCCACTCCCACAGCTGGTGGCCCAAGATGAGACGCCCCACTCCCACAGCTGGTGGCCCAAGATGAGAGGCTCCACTCCCACAGCTGGTGGCCCAAGATGAGACGCCCCACTCCCACACCTGGTGGCCCAAGATGAGAGGCTCCACTCCCACAGCTGGTGGCCCAAGATGAGACGTCCCACTCTCACAGCTGGTGACCCAAGATGAGACGTCCCGCTCCCAGAGCTGGTGGCCCAAGATGAGACGCCCCACTCCCACAGCTGGTGGCCCAAGATGAGACGCCCCGCTCCCACACCTGGTGGCCCAAGATGAGACGTCCCGCTCCCAGAGCTGGTGGCCCAAGATGAGACGACCCACTCCCACAGCTGGTGGCCTAAGATGAGACGCCCCGCTCCCACAGCTGGTGGCCCAAGATGAGACGCCCCACTCCCACAGCTGGTGGCCCAAGATGAGACGTCCCGCTCCCAGAGCTGGTGGCCTAAGATGAGACGCTCCACTCCCACAGCTGGTGGCCCAAGATGAGACGTCCCACTCCCACAGCTGGTGACCCAAGATGAGACGTCCCTCTCCCACAGCTGGTGGCCCAAGATGAGACGCCCCGCTCCCACAGCTGGTGGCCCAAGATGAGACGCCCCGCTCCCACACCTGGTGGCCCAAGATGAGACGCCCCGCTCCCACAGCTGGTGTCCCAAGATGAGACGCCCCGCTCCCACAGCTGGTGGCCCAAGATGAGACGCCCCACTCCCACAGCTGGTGGCCCAAGAAGAGAAGCCACACTCCCACAGCTGGTGGCCCAAGATGAGACGCCCCACTCCCACAGCTGGTGGCCCAAGATGAGACGCCCCACTCCCACACCTGGTGGCCCAAGATGAGACGCCACACTCCCACACCTGGTGTCCCAAGATGAGACGCCCCACTCCCACACCTGGTGGCCCAAGATGAGACGTCCCACTCCCACAGCTGGTGGCCCAAGATGAGACGCCCCGCTCCCACACCTGGTGGCCCAAGATGAGACGCCCCACTTCCACAGCTGGTGGCCCAAGATGAGACGCCCCACTCCCACACCTGGTGGCCCAAGAAGAGAAGCCACACTCCCACAGCTGGTGGCCCAAGATGAGACGCCACACTCCCACACCTGGTGGCCCAAGATGAGACGCCCCACTCCCACACCTGGTGGGAGAAATAAGACAGAAATAACACCACATGAGACCAGAAGGCATGGCAGGATGTGCAGAATACCCCCGTTGAAGAGCAGAGGTGCAACAGGTACTCTGAGAGAGAACTATCAACATCAGAGGCCCGAGACTGTTCAACACGCTTCCACAACACATAAGGGACATAACTGGCCGACCCCTCACAGTGTTCAAGAGAGAACTATCAACATCAGAGGCCCGAGACTGTTCAACACGCTTCCACTACACATAAGGGACATAACTGGCCGACCCCTCACAGTGTTCAAGAGAGAACTATCAACATCAGAGGCCCGAGACTGTTCAACACACTTCCACTACACATAAGGGACATAACTGGCCGACCCCTCACAGTGTTCAAGAGAGAACTGGATAAGCACCTCCAAAGGATACCTGATCAACCAGGCTGTGGTTCATACGTCAGGCTGCGAGCAGCCGCGTCCAACAGCCTGGTTGACCAGACCGTCAACCAGGCTGACGACCAAATTAGGTAACCATAACAGAGACGGTACGAGTGGGAGAGGAAGAAGTACAAGAACTAGGAATAGGAAGAAAATCAATTAAGGAAAATGAAAGAGGGAATAAGAAGGAAATGAGAGAGGAAGAGAGTGAGGGAAATGAGAGGGAGGGAGTGAGGGAAGCAGGATCAGGGGGACATAGAAGGAAGAGTGTAGACTCCCTCCCACTGTGTAAACACCACCTACGATACCTGTGTAAATAATGGACACGTTCCCTTGTAAACACAGATACAACCATTAAGTAAACAATCATTCGCGCCGACAGTCTCAACAAACGTTTGTCCAACGTTGTAAAACATTTTACACATCCTTGTAAGCAAACGTTTTCACACCCCTTGTAAAAAAAACGTTTTATCAGCCTTCGAAAAACAAACGTTTTACACACTTGTCAACACACGTTTACAAGCTCCACAGAGTGCAAAGTTGTAAACAAAATACTTTTACCACCAACAAACTTTCATATACATCCCCCCACTTAGTAAACAAACTACACGTGTATCCCCCACTTAGTAAACAAACTACACGTGTATCCCCCACTTAGTAAACAAACTACACGTGTATCCCCCACTTAGTAAACAATCCACACGTGTATCCCCCACTTAGTAAACAAACTACACGTGTATCCCCCCACTTAGTAAACAAACTACACGTGTATCCCCCACTTAGTAAACAATCCACACGTGTATCCCCCACTTAGTAAACAAACTACACGTGTATCCCCCACTTAGTAAACAAACTACACGTGTATCCCCCACTTAGTAAACAAACTACACGTGTATCCCCCACTTAGTAAACAAACTACACGTGTATCCCCCACTTAATAAATAAACTACACATTGTCACGGGGGGGGGGGGGGGCCGGGGCTCCGCTAGCACTCGGCTGCTAGGGGCTCAGAAGGCAGAATACACAGCCCCTCCGACTCCCGGGATTCACCGGAGTCTCCTTGGTCCCACAGGAGAGGACCAACAATGCCCACCACCGCAGGTCTTTGCTTCCACCACTGAAGGGGGCGCCACTGATTCACCCTGGAAGCCCTTCAGTCAACCACGGGGAAACTGCTGTTAACAGTTCCGGCCTAGACCCGTGTAGGAGTGAAGGAAGACTCAGGCTTACCTTATAACAATAAATTCCCCTGAGTCTTGCCTGCCAGACAAAAAGGTTGCAGGAACTCCTTTCCCGCCTGCCTTCTCTATCTTCTTCTTAACAAGGTCGCCAGCTGGGTTAGTATATCTGCACCCCAGCAATGCAGTTCAGTGGGTGTATTCTATACTGTTTGTTGCCAGAGTGTTGCTACTCCCATAGATCTGCAATTGGACTGTCGGCCCAGGGTACTCTCCCATAAAAGTCTGTGTGGCTTTACCTCTCTGTGAGTCACACACTCTCTCACAGAAGGGCCTCTTCGCCACGTCGGCACCTCTTCTTCAACTGTCCTGCCGTCCACACACACTGTCCTCTCCAACAGTCCTGGACACAAGCTGCCCTGCAGCCTAGTCTACTACTAAAGTATTAATGTCATACTGCCACATACACAAGTAAATATCGTGGCCTAACTAGCCTACTCACACAAGGGGTAATGGGAGGGAAAATGATCTACCTTACATTCCTGGCTCACGACGCCTGTCCCTCGATGGTGTGAGGTTCCCACGCTTCCTGAGTCGATCCTTGACGATCCAGGAACGTTCCACAGGTCCTCAGGTGACGTGAAGCCTTCGCGTCGTCGCCGTTCCAATCCCAGAGATTCAGCTATCCCAATCCTGGTTCACCAATGTGCACTGATCACTATATTCACACACTCGTCCCTTCCACAAGGCGTTGATCCTCGTCCTAGGAACGGTGTCGTCCCTCCAAAACCGTCAGTGGACGTGACCCGGTCACAGCAAGGCCGGCCCGCCGCCCCTTCCAGACCTCAACGTCCAGCGGCGGCGCCGCCCAGCGTCGTCGCTGACTATTTTCCAAGTTTGGCATTCCTCTGCTCAATGAACTTGGCTCCTTTTTGCTTCCCAGAAGCGCAGGGTCTCCAATAGCTTATTGTGGGTGCGATGGCTAGTTTAATCCACTGAATAAGACTTGTAGAGCCTCAAATCCTCGAGAGCTAACCGAGGCGCATCCTCTCACCTCCACAGTCAGGTCAACTCTGACGTTGGTGCCGCCCGGGGCACTCGGTGACGTCACGGCGGGCTCTGATTGGTCGCCCGCGACCTAAATCAGCCAATCCGCGATCGGCTAGTGTCCCTTCCAAAACGTCATATCTGCAGTAGGGGATACTCTTTCATTTATATCAGGGCGCCACTTTCCCCTTACCTACAACTTATAATGTAAATTTCTCCCTTATCTGGCGGCCGGTCTGGTCGCCACATATACCAACAGACTCCCTGTACCTCAGAGAATCTGTAGGGAGAGCTGATATGACTCTTAGAGCAGGCAAACGAAAGAAATAGGAGAGGGCACCGTAACAACACGTATCCCCATTTAGTAAACAAACCACACGTGGATCCCCACTTAGTAAACAAACATCATCTGATCCCACATTTAATAAACAAAATCCATGCATAATCAAGTAGCATTTAACTAGATTAATACAACAATGCACTCCAGGAGATATGACCGCTGGCAGCTGCACTCCAGGACATATGACCGCTGGCAGCTGCACTCCAGGAGATATGGCCGCTGGCAGCTGCACTCCAGGAGATATGACCGCTGGCAGCTGCACTCCAGGACATATGACCGCTGGCAGCTGCACTCCAGGAGATATGGCCGCTGGCAGCTGCACTCCAGGAGATATGACCGCTGGCAGCTGCACTCCAGGAGATATGACCGCTGGCAGCTGCACTCCAGGAGATATGACCGCTGGCAGCTGCACTCCAAGAAATATGGCCGCTGGCAGCTGCACTCCAGGAGATATGACCGCTGACAGCTGCATTCCAGGAGATATGACAGCTGCACTCCAGGAGATATGACAGCTGACAGCTGCACTCCAAGAAATATGGCCGCTGACAGCTGCACTCCAGGAGATATGACCGCTGGCAGCTGCACTCCAGGAGATATGGCCGCTGGCAGCTGCACTCCAGGAGATATGACCGCTGGCAGCTGCACTCCAGGGGATATGACCGCTGACAGCTGCACTCCAAGAAATATGGCCGCTGGCAGCTGCACTCCAAGAAATATGGCCGCTGGCAGCTGCACTCCAGGAGATATGACCGCTGGCAGCTGTACTCCAGGAGATATGACCGCTGGCAGCTGTACTCCAGGAGATATGACCGCTGGCAGCTGCACTCCAGGAGATATGACCGCTGACAGCTGCACTCCAGGAGATATGACCGCTGGCAGCTGCACTCCAGGAGATATGACCGCTGACAGCTGCAGTCCACGAGATATGGCCGCTGGCAGCTGCACTCTAGGAGATATGACCGCTGGCAGCTGCACTCCAGATATGACCGCTGGCAGCTGCACTCTAGGAGATATGACCGCTGGCAGCTGCACTCTAGGAGATATGACCGCTGGCAGCTGCACTCTAGGATATACCCGCTGGCAGCTGCACTCCAGGAGATATGACCGCTGGCAGCTGCACTCCAGGAGATATGACCGCTGGCAGCTGCACTCCAGGAGATATGACCGCTGGCAGCTGCACTCCAGGAGATATGACCGCTGGCAGCTGCACTCCAGGAGATATGACCGCTGGCAGCTGCACTCCAGGAGATATGGCCGCTGGCAGCTGCACTCCAGGAGATATGGCCGCTGGCAGCTGCACTCCAGGAGATATGACCGCTGGCAGCTGCACTCCAGGAGATATGACCGCTGGCAGCTGCACTCCAGGAGATATGACCGCTGGCAGCTGCACTCCAGGAGATATGACCGCTGGCAGCTGCACTCCAGGAGATATGACCGCTGGCAGCTGCACTCCAGGAGATATGACCGCTGGCAGCTGCACTCCAGGAGATATGACCGCTGGCAGCTGCACTCCAGGAGATATGACCGCTGGCAGCTGCACTCCAGGAGATATGACCGCTGGCAGCTGCACTCCAGGAGATATGACCGCTGGCAGCTGCACTCCAGGAGATATGACCGCTGGCAGCTGCACTCCAGGAGATATGACCGCTGACAGCTGCCCTCCAGGAGATATGGCCGCTGGCAGCTGCACTCCAGGAGATATAACCGCTGGCAGCTGCACTCCAGGAGATATGACCGCTGGCAGCTGCACTCCAGGAGATATGACCGCTGACAGCTGCACTCCAGGAGATATGACCGCTGGCAGCTGCACTCCAGGAGATATGGCCGCTGGCAGCTGCACTCCAGGAGATATGACCGCTGACAGCTGCAGTGCAGGAGATATGGCCGCTGGCAGCTGCACTCCAGGAGATATGACCGCTGGCAGCTGCACTCCAGGAGATATGACCGCTGGCAGCTGCACTCTAGGAGATATGACCGCTGCACTCTAGGAGATATGGCCGCTGGCAGCTGCACTTCAGGAGATATGGCCGCTGGCAGCTGCACTTCAGGAGATATGACCGCTGGCAGCTGCACTCCAGGAGATATGACCGCTGGCAGCTGCACTCCAGGAGATATGACCGCTGGCAGCTGCACTCTAGGAGATATGACCGCTGACTGCTGCACTCTAGGAGATATGGCCGCTGGCAGCTGCACTCCAGGAGATATGGCCGCTGGCAGCTGCACTCCAGGAGATATGACCGCTGGCAGCTGCACTCCAGGAGATATGACCGCTGGCAGCTGCAATCCAGGAGATATGACCGCTGACAGCTGCACTCCAGGAGATATGACCGCTGGCAGCTGCACTCCAGGAGATATGACCGCTGACAGCTGCACTCCAGGAGATATGACCGCTGGCAGCTGCAATCCAGGAGATATGACCGCTGACAGCTGCACTCCAGGAGATATGGCCGCTGGCAGCTGCACTCCAGGAGATATGACCGCTGGCAGCTGCACTCCAGGAGATATGACCGCTGGCAGCTGCAATCCAGGAGATATGACCGCTGACAGCTGCACTCCAGGAGATATGACCGCTGGCAGCTGCAATCCAGGAGATATGACCGCTGACAGCTGCACTCCAGGAGATATGACCGCTGGCAGCTGCACTCCAGGAGATATGACCGCTGACAGCTGCACTCCAGGAGATATGACCGCTGGCAGCTGCACTCCAGGAGATATGACCGCTGACTGCTGCACTCCAGGAGATATGACCGCTGGCAGCTGCACTCCAGGAGATATGACCGCTGACAGCTGCACTCCAGGAGATATGACCGCTGGCAGCTGCACTCTAGGAGATATGACCGCTGGCAGCTGCACTCCAGGAGATATGGCCGCTGGCAGCTGCACTCCAGGACATATGACCGCTGGCAGCTGCACTCCAGGAGATATGGCCGCTGGCAGCTGCACTCCAGGAGATATGACCGCTGGCAGCTGCACTCCAGGAGATATGACCGCTGGCAGCTGCACTCCAGGAGATATGACCGCTGGCAGCTGCACTCCAAGAAATATGGCCGCTGGCAGCTGCACTCCAGGAGATATGACCGCTGACAGCTGCATTCCAGGAGATATGACAGCTGCACTCCAGGAGATATGACAGCTGACAGCTGCACTCCAAGAAATATGGCCGCTGACAGCTGCACTCCAGGAGATATGACCGCTGGCAGCTGCACTCCAGGAGATATGGCCGGTGGCAGCTGCACTCCAGGAGATATGACCGCTGGCAGCTGCACTCCAGGGGATATGACCGCTGACAGCTGCACTCCAAGAAATATGGCCGCTGGCAGCTGCACTCCAAGAAATATGGCCGCTGGCAGCTGCACTCCAGGAGATATGACCGCTGGCAGCTGTACTCCAGGAGATATGACCGCTGGCAGCTGTACTCCAGGAGATATGACCGCTGGCAGCTGCACTCCAGGAGATATGACCGCTGACAGCTGCACTCCAGGAGATATGACCGCTGGCAGCTGCACTCCAGGAGATATGACCGCTGACAGCTGCAGTCCACGAGATATGGCCGCTGGCAGCTGCACTCTAGGAGATATGACCGCTGGCAGCTGCACTCCAGGAGATATGACCGCTGGCAGCTGCACTCCAGGGGATATGACCGCTGACAGCTGCACTCCAAGAAATATGGCCGCTGGCAGCTGCACTCCAAGAAATATGGCCGCTGGCAGCTGCACTCCAGGAGATATGACCGCTGGCAGCTGTACTCCAGGAGATATGACCGCTGGCAGCTGCACTCCAGGAGATATGACCGCTGACAGCTGCACTCCAGGAGATATGACCGCTGGCAGCTGCACTCCAGGAGATATGACCGCTGGCAGCTGCACTCCAGGAGATATGACCGCTGACAGCTGCAGTCCACGAGATATGGCCGCTGGCAGCTGCACTCTAGGAGATATGACCGCTGGCAGCTGCACTCTAGGAGATATGACCGCTGGCAGCTGCACTCCAGATATGACCGCTGGCAGCTGCACTCTAGGAGATATGACCGCTGGCAGCTGCACTCTAGGAGATATGACCGCTGGCAGCTGCACTCTAGGAGATATGACCGCTGGCAGCTGCACTCTAGGATATACCCGCTGGCAGCTGCACTCCAGGAGATATGACCGCTGGCAGCTGCACTCCAGGAGATATGACCGCTGGCAGCTGCACTCCAGGAGATATGACCGCTGGCAGCTGCACTCCAGGAGATATGACCGCTGGCAGCTGCACTCCAGGAGATATGGCCGCTGGCAGCTGCACTCCAGGAGATATGGCCGCTGGCAGCTGCACTCCAGGAGATATGGCCGCTGGCAGCTGCACTCCAGGAGATATGACCGCTGGCAGCTGCACTCCAGGAGATATGACCGCTGGCAGCTGCACTCCAGGAGATATGACCGCTGGCAGCTGCACTCCAGGAGATATGACCGCTGGCAGCTGCACTCCAGGAGATATGACCGCTGGCAGCTGCACTCCAGGAGATATGACCGCTGGCAGCTGCACTCCAGGAGATATGACCGCTGGCAGCTGCACTCCAGGAGATATGACCGCTGGCAGCTGCACTCCAGGAGATATGACCGCTGGCAGCTGCACTCCAGGAGATATGACCGCTGGCAGCTGCACTCCAGGAGATATGACCGCTGGCAGCTGCACTCCAGGAGATATGACCGCTGGCAGCTGCACTCCAGGAGATATGACCGCTGGCAGCTGCACTCCAGGAGATATGACCGCTGACAGCTGCCCTCCAGGAGATATGGCCGCTGGCAGCTGCACTCCAGGAGATATAACCGCTGGCAGCTGCACTCCAGGAGATATGACCGCTGGCAGCTGCACTCCAGGAGATATGACCGCTGACAGCTGCACTCCAGGAGATATGACCGCTGGCAGCTGCACTCCAGGAGATATGGCCGCTGGCAGCTGCACTCCAGGAGATATGACCGCTGACAGCTGCAGTGCAGGAGATATGGCCGCTGGCAGCTGCACTCCAGATATGACCGCTGGCAGCTGCACTCTAGGAGATATGACCGCTGGCAGCTGCACTCTAGGAGATATGACCGCTGGCAGCTGCACTCTAGGATATACCCGCTGGCAGCTGCACTCCAGGAGATATGACCGCTGGCAGCTGCACTCCAGGAGATATGACCGCTGGCAGCTGCACTCCAGGAGATATGACCGCTGGCAGCTGCACTCCAGGAGATATGACCGCTGGCAGCTGCACTCCAGGAGATATGGCCGCTGGCAGCTGCACTCCAGGAGATATGGCCGCTGGCAGCTGCACTCCAGGAGATATGGCCGCTGGCAGCTGCACTCCAGGAGATATGGCCGCTGGCAGCTGCACTCCAGGAGATATGACCGCTGGCAGCTGCACTCCAGGAGATATGACCGCTGGCAGCTGCACTCCAGGAGATATGACCGCTGGCAGCTGCACTCCAGGAGATATGACCGCTGGCAGCTGCACTCCAGGAGATATGACCGCTGGCAGCTGCACTCCAGGAGATATGACCGCTGGCAGCTGCACTCCAGGAGATATGACCGCTGGCAGCTGCACTCCAGGAGATATGACCGCTGGCAGCTGCACTCCAGGAGATATGACCGCTGGCAGCTGCACTCCAGGAGATATGACCGCTGGCAGCTGCACTCCAGGAGATATGACCGCTGGCAGCTGCACTCCAGGAGATATGACCGCTGACAGCTGCCCTCCAGGAGATATGGCCGCTGGCAGCTGCACTCCAGGAGATATAACCGCTGGCAGCTGCACTCCAGGAGATATGACCGCTGGCAGCTGCACTCCAGGAGATATGACCGCTGACAGCTGCACTCCAGGAGATATGACCGCTGGCAGCTGCACTCCAGGAGATATGGCCGCTGGCAGCTGCACTCCAGGAGATATGACCGCTGACAGCTGCAGTGCAGGAGATATGGCCGCTGGCAGCTGCACTCCAGGAGATATGACCGCTGGCAGCTGCACTCCAGGAGATATGACCGCTGGCAGCTGCACTCCAGGAGATATGGCCGCTGGCAGCTGCACTCCAGGAGATATGGCCGCTGGCAGCTGCACTCCAGGAGATATGGCCGCTGGCAGCTGCACTCCAGGAGATATGGCCGCTGGCAGCTGCACTCCAGGAGATATGACCGCTGGCAGCTGCACTCCAGGAGATATGACCGCTGGCAGCTGCACTCCAGGAGATATGACCGCTGGCAGCTGCACTCCAGGAGATATGACCGCTGGCAGCTGCACTCCAGGAGATATGACCGCTGGCAGCTGCACTCCAGGAGATATGACCGCTGGCAGCTGCACTCCAGGAGATATGACCGCTGGCAGCTGCACTCCAGGAGATATGACCGCTGGCAGCTGCACTCCAGGAGATATGACCGCTGGCAGCTGCACTCCAGGAGATATGACCGCTGGCAGCTGCACTCCAGGAGATATGACCGCTGGCAGCTGCACTCCAGGAGATATGACCGCTGACAGCTGCCCTCCAGGAGATATGGCCGCTGGCAGCTGCACTCCAGGAGATATAACCGCTGGCAGCTGCACTCCAGGAGATATGACCGCTGGCAGCTGCACTCCAGGAGATATGACCGCTGACAGCTGCACTCCAGGAGATATGACCGCTGGCAGCTGCACTCCAGGAGATATGGCCGCTGGCAGCTGCACTCCAGGAGATATGACCGCTGACAGCTGCAGTGCAGGAGATATGGCCGCTGGCAGCTGCACTCCAGGAGATATGACCGCTGGCAGCTGCACTCCAGGAGATATGACCGCTGGCAGCTGCACTCTAGGAGATATGACCGCTGCACTCTAGGAGATATGGCCGCTGGCAGCTGCACTTCAGGAGATATGGCCGCTGGCAGCTGCACTTCAGGAGATATGACCGCTGGCAGCTGCACTCCAGGAGATATGACCGCTGGCAGCTGCACTCCAGGAGATATGACCGCTGGCAGCTGCACTCTAGGAGATATGACCGCTGACTGCTGCACTCTAGGAGATATGGCCGCTGGCAGCTGCACTCCAGGAGATATGGCCGCTGGCAGCTGCACTCCAGGAGATATGACCGCTGGCAGCTGCACTCCAGGGAGATATGACCGCTGGCAGCTGCAATCCAGGAGATATGACCGCTGACAGCTGCACTCCAGGAGATATGACCGCTGGCAGCTGCACTCCAGGAGATATGACCGCTGACAGCTGCACTCCAGGAGATATGACCGCTGGCAGCTGCAATCCAGGAGATATGACCGCTGACAGCTGCACTCCAGGAGATATGGCCGCTGGCAGCTGCACTCCAGGAGATATGACCGCTGGCAGCTGCACTCCAGGAGATATGACCGCTGGCAGCTGCAATCCAGGAGATATGACCGCTGACAGCTGCACTCCAGGAGATATGACCGCTGGCAGCTGCAATCCAGGAGATATGACCGCTGACAGCTGCACTCCAGGAGATATGACCGCTGGCAGCTGCACTCCAGGAGATATGACCGCTGACAGCTGCACTCCAGGAGATATGACCGCTGGCAGCTGCACTCCAGGAGATATGACCGCTGACTGCTGCACTCCAGGAGATATGACCGCTGGCAGCTGCACTCCAGGAGATATGACCGCTGACAGCTGCACTCCAGGAGATATGACCGCTGGCAGCTGCACTCCAGGAGATATGACCGCTGGCAGCTGCACTCCAGGAGATATGGCCGCTGGCAGCTGCACTCCAGGACATATGACCGCTGGCAGCTGCACTCCAGGAGATATGGCCGCTGGCAGCTGCACTCCAGGAGATATGACCGCTGGCAGCTGCACTCCAGGAGATATGACCGCTGGCAGCTGCACTCTAGGAGATATGACCGCTGGCAGCTGCACTCCAAGAAATATGGCCGCTGGCAGCTGCACTCCAGGAGATATGACCGCTGACAGCTGCATTCCAGGAGATATGACAGCTGCACTCCAGGAGATATGACAGCTGCACTCCAGGAGATATGACAGCTGACAGCTGCACTCCAAGAAATATGGCCGCTGACAGCTGCACTCCAGGAGATATGACCGCTGGCAGCTGCACTCCAGGAGATATGGCCGCTGGCAGCTGCACTCCAGGAGATATGACCGCTGGCAGCTGCACTCCAGGGGATATGACCGCTGACAGCTGCACTCCAAGAAATATGGCCGCTGGCAGCTGCACTCCAAGAAATATGGCCGCTGGCAGCTGCACTCCAGGAGATATGACCGCTGGCAGCTGTACTCCAGGAGATATGACCGCTGGCAGCTGTACTCCAGGAGATATGACCGCTGGCAGCTGCACTCCAGGAGATATGACCGCTGACAGCTGCACTCCAGGAGATATGACCGCTGGCAGCTGCACTCCAGGAGATATGACCGCTGACAGCTGCAGTCCACGAGATATGGCCGCTGGCAGCTGCACTCTAGGAGATATGACCGCTGGCAGCTGCACTCCAGGAGATATGACCGCTGGCAGCTGCACTCCAGGGGATATGACCGCTGACAGCTGCACTCCAAGAAATATGGCCGCTGGCAGCTGCACTCCAAGAAATATGGCCGCTGGCAGCTGCACTCCAGGAGATATGACCGCTGGCAGCTGTACTCCAGGAGATATGACCGCTGGCAGCTGCACTCCAGGAGATATGACCGCTGACAGCTGCACTCCAGGAGATATGACCGCTGGCAGCTGCACTCCAGGAGATATGACCGCTGGCAGCTGCACTCCAGGAGATATGACCGCTGACAGCTGCAGTCCACGAGATATGGCCGCTGGCAGCTGCACTCTAGGAGATATGACCGCTGGCAGCTGCACTCTAGGAGATATGACCGCTGGCAGCTGCACTCCAGATATGACCGCTGGCAGCTGCACTCTAGGAGATATGACCGCTGGCAGCTGCACTCTAGGAGATATGACCGCTGGCAGCTGCACTCTAGGAGATATGACCGCTGGCAGCTGCACTCTAGGATATACCCGCTGGCAGCTGCACTCCAGGAGATATGACCGCTGGCAGCTGCACTCCAGGAGATATGACCGCTGGCAGCTGCACTCCAGGAGATATGACCGCTGGCAGCTGCACTCCAGGAGATATGACCGCTGGCAGCTGCACTCCAGGAGATATGACCGCTGGCAGCTGCACTCTAGGAGATATGACCGCTGCACTCTAGGAGATATGGCCGCTGGCAGCTGCACTTCAGGAGATATGGCCGCTGGCAGCTGCACTTCAGGAGATATGACCGCTGGCAGCTGCACTCCAGGAGATATGACCGCTGGCAGCTGCACTCCAGGAGATATGACCGCTGGCAGCTGCACTCTAGGAGATATGACCGCTGACTGCTGCACTCTAGGAGATATGGCCGCTGGCAGCTGCACTCCAGGAGATATGGCCGCTGGCAGCTGCACTCCAGGAGATATGACCGCTGGCAGCTGCACTCCAGGAGATATGACCGCTGGCAGCTGCAATCCAGGAGATATGACCGCTGACAGCTGCACTCCAGGAGATATGACCGCTGGCAGCTGCACTCCAGGAGATATGACCGCTGACAGCTGCACTCCAGGAGATATGACCGCTGGCAGCTGCAATCCAGGAGATATGACCGCTGACAGCTGCACTCCAGGAGATATGGCCGCTGGCAGCTGCACTCCAGGAGATATGACCGCTGGCAGCTGCACTCCAGGAGATATGACCGCTGGCAGCTGCCAATCCAGGAGATATGACCGCTGACAGCTGCACTCCAGGAGATATGACCGCTGGCAGCTGCAATCCAGGAGATATGACCGCTGACAGCTGCACTCCAGGAGATATGACCGCTGGCAGCTGCACTCCAGGAGATATGACCGCTGACAGCTGCACTCCAGGAGATATGACCGCTGGCAGCTGCACTCCAGGAGATATGACCGCTGACTGCTGCACTCCAGGAGATATGACCGCTGGCAGCTGCACTCCAGGAGATATGACCGCTGACAGCTGCACTCCAGGAGATATGACCGCTGGCAGCTGCACTCCAGGAGATATGACCGCTGGCAGCTGCACTCCAGGAGATATGGCCGCTGGCAGCTGCACTCCAGGACATATGACCGCTGGCAGCTGCACTCCAGGAGATATGGCCGCTGGCAGCTGCACTCCAGGAGATATGACCGCTGGCAGCTGCACTCCAGGAGATATGACCGCTGGCAGCTGCACTCCAGGAGATATGACCGCTGGCAGCTGCACTCCAAGAAATATGGCCGCTGGCAGCTGCACTCCAGGAGATATGACCGCTGACAGCTGCATTCCAGGAGATATGACAGCTGCACTCCAGGAGATATGACAGCTGACAGCTGCACTCCAAGAAATATGGCCGCTGACAGTTGCACTCCAGGAGATATGACCGCTGGCAGCTGCACTCCAGGAGATATGGCCGCTGGCAGCTGCACTCCAGGAGATATGACCGCTGGCAGCTGCACTCCAGGGGATATGACCGCTGACAGCTGCACTCCAGGGGATATGACCGCTGGCAGCTGCACTCCAAGAAATATGGCCGCTGGCAGCTGCACTCCAGGAGATATGACCGCTGGCAGCTGTACTCCAGGAGATATGACCGCTGGCAGCTGTACTCCAGGAGATATGACCGCTGGCAGCTGCACTCCAGGAGATATGACCGCTGACAGCTGCACTCCAGGAGATATGACCGCTGGCAGCTGCACTCCAGGAGATATGACCGCTGACAGCTGCAGTCCACGAGATATGGCCGCTGGCAGCTGCACTCTAGGAGATATGACCGCTGGCAGCTGCACTCCAGGAGATATGACCGCTGGCAGCTGCACTCCAGGGGATATGACCGCTGACAGCTGCACTCCAGGAGATATGACCGCTGACAGCTGCAGTCCAGGAGATATGACCGCTGGCAGCTGCACTCCAGGGGATATGACCGCTGACAGCTGCACTCCAGGAGATATGACCGCTGACAGCTGCACTCCAGGAGATATGACCGCTGGCAGCTGCACTCCAGGAGATATGACCGCTGACAGCTGCAGTCCACGAGATATGGCCGCTGGCAGCTGCACTCTAGGAGATATGACCGCTGGCAGCTGCACTCTAGGAGATATGACCGCTGGCAGCTGCACTCCAGATATGACCGCTGGCAGCTGCACTCTAGGAGATATGACCGCTGGCAGCTGCACTCTAGGAGATATGACCGCTGGCAGCTGCACTCTAGGATATACCCGCTGGCAGCTGCACTCCAGGAGATATGACCGCTGGCAGCTGCACTCCAGGAGATATGACCGCTGGCAGCTGCACTCCAGGAGATATGACCGCTGGCAGCTGCACTCCAGGAGATATGACCGCTGGCAGCTGCACTCCAGGAGATATGGCCGCTGGCAGCTGCACTCCAGGAGATATGGCCGCTGGCAGCTGCACTCCAGGAGATATGGCCGCTGGCAGCTGCACTCCAGGAGATATGACCGCTGGCAGCTGCACTCCAGGAGATATGACCGCTGGCAGCTGCACTCCAGGAGATATGACCGCTGGCAGCTGCACTCCAGGAGATATGACCGCTGGCAGCTGCACTCCAGGAGATATGACCGCTGGCAGCTGCACTCCAGGAGATATGACCGCTGGCAGCTGCACTCCAGGAGATATGACCGCTGGCAGCTGCACTCCAGGAGATATGACCGCTGGCAGCTGCACTCCAGGAGATATGACCGCTGGCAGCTGCACTCCAGGAGATATGACCGCTGGCAGCTGCACTCCAGGAGATATGACCGCTGGCAGCTGCACTCCAGGAGATATGACCGCTGGCAGCTGCACTCCAGGAGATATGACCGCTGGCAGCTGCACTCCAGGAGATATGACCGCTGACAGCTGCCCTCCAGGAGATATGGCCGCTGGCAGCTGCACTCCAGGAGATATAACCGCTGGCAGCTGCACTCCAGGAGATATGACCGCTGGCAGCTGCACTCCAGGAGATATGACCGCTGACAGCTGCACTCCAGGAGATATGACCGCTGGCAGCTGCACTCCAGGAGATATGGCCGCTGGCAGCTGCACTCCATGAGATATGACCGCTGACAGCTGCAGTGCAGGAGATATGGCCGCTGGCAGCTGCACTCCAGGAGATATGACCGCTGGCAGCTGCACTCCAGGAGATATGACCGCTGGCAGCTGCACTCTAGGAGATATGACCGCTGCACTCTAGGAGATATGGCCGCTGGCAGCTGCACTTCAGGAGATATGGCCGCTGGCAGCTGCACTTCAGGAGATATGACCGCTGGCAGCTGCACTCCAGGAGATATGACCGCTGACTGCTGCACTCTAGGAGATATGGCCGCTGGCAGCTGCACTCCAGGAGATATGGCCGCTGGCAGCTGCACTCCAGGAGATATGACCGCTGGCAGCTGCACTCCAGGAGATATGACCGCTGGCAGCTGCAATCCAGGAGATATGACCGCTGACAGCTGCACTCCAGGAGATATGACCGCTGGCAGCTGCACTCCAGGAGATATGACCGCTGACAGCTGCACTCCAGGAGATATGACCGCTGGCAGCTGCAATCCAGGAGATATGACCGCTGACAGCTGCACTCCAGGAGATATGGCCGCTGGCAGCTGCACTCCAGGAGATATGACCGCTGGCAGCTGCACTCCAGGAGATATGACCGCTGGCAGCTGCAATCCAGGAGATATGACCGCTGACAGCTGCACTCCAGGAGATATGACCGCTGGCAGCTGCAATCCAGGAGATATGACCGCTGACAGCTGCACTCCAGGAGATATGACCGCTGACAGCTGCACTCCAGGAGATATGACCGCTGGCAGCTGCACTCCAGGAGATATGACCGCTGACAGCTGCACTCCAGGAGATATGACCGCTGGCAGCTGCACTCCAGGAGATATGACCGCTGACTGCTGCACTCCAGGAGATATGGCCGCTGGCAGCTGCACTCCAGGAGATATGGCCGCTGGCAGCTGCACTCCAGGAGATATGACCGCTGGCAGCTGCACTCCAGGAGATATGACCGCTGACAGCTGCACTCCAGGAGATATGACCGCTGGCAGCTGCACTCCAGGAGATATGACCGCTGACAGCTGCACTCCAGGAGATATGACCGCTGGCAGCTGCACTCCAGGAGATATGACCGCTGGCAGCTGCACTCCAGGAGATATGGCCGCTGGCAGCTGCACTCCAGGAGATATGGCCGCTGGCAGCTGCACTCCAGGAGATATGGCCGCTGGCAGCTGCACTCCAGGAGATATGGCCGCTGGCAGCTGCACTCCAGGAGATATGACCGCTGACAGCTGCACTCCAGGAGATATGGCCGCTGGCAGCTGCACTCCAGGAGATATGACCGCTGGCAGCTGCACTCCAGGAGATATGGCCGCTGGCAGCTGCACTCCAGGAGATATGACCGCTGGCAGCTGCACTCCAGGAGATGCAGAGAGAAGAGGGGGGGGGAGAAGATCTACATTATTTATAGATAAAGAATTAAGCGTCGCGTATAATGAATCTCGTTAATTATTACCAACTGCTGTGTAATCCCCCTCCACTAACAACCCCCCCCCCCTGTCACACCCCCACTACCATCCTTGACCCCTCACTTGCCCTTTCAACCCCCTTCCCCCCCCCTCCAATACAATATTCACAGGCAGGATATTCCCCTCCCCTGATTAACGGGGCTCCCGTTACTTAACACTGTACATTAACATAAAGTAAAGTAACTCACGACCAACAAACACTAAATAAGTAAAAGCAATAGGGTATAGGTGAGGGGGGGGGGCACAATGCCCCCTATGCAACCTGGTTCACTAATTCTTCCTGTAACGTTTCTCCAGACTTGACTTGATTTTCACGTGCAT
Source organism: Procambarus clarkii (assembly GCF_040958095.1). Lineage (NCBI taxonomy): Eukaryota > Metazoa > Arthropoda > Malacostraca > Decapoda > Cambaridae > Procambarus > Procambarus clarkii. The sequence goes on from NC_091171.1 coordinate 4,619,021, forward strand.
TATGACGTGAATCAGAGCACGTGGCACGTATTGAGTCAACCACCCGAGTAGGAGTCAATGGAAGCCTCAGGAACCCTAGAGGATGCAGGTGAATCCCAGGTTGCAATGTTTTTGACCCTGTCGTGGTTCAAGTATGTTTATTGAGATAAACATCTCAAAGGGATAGAGTAGCTTAGGCTACCACTAGTAGCCTAACCACTCCTACCACTCCCTGTCGTGGTGTAGCGTGGCAGGGAGTACCCTGCGAATAGGATCGAATCCTCCTTATGGTTCCCACTGATTTTCCCAACCAATACAAGGGTATCGAACCCGATGCACATTGCTAGTCCTATGGAGCGTTGATATCACAGCGCAATTTCAAATCCTAACAATTGATTAGGGACAATCTGGCCTATAGCTTCTCCTGAAAGTGCTATAGGCCTATAGCTTAGGCCTGCCTGTTCTGAAGAAGTTCTCCTTGTGTTCTTTGTCTATTGTGGTGATTTAACACTGTCAGTGGCCTGTTAAGGTCTTTAACAGCCTCTTCGTTGTCATTTTCTGAATGTTCTCCATCTCCTGTGTTTAATCTGGACTGCTGTGCTTAAGTGGTTTTGATCCATTGTCGTGGGGTGTGGGGTGGTGTGTGGGGTGGTGAGTGTGGGGGTGGTGTGTGGGGTGGTGAGTGTGGGGGTGGTGTGTGGGGTGGTGAGTGTGGGGGTGGTGTGTGGGGTGGTGAGTGTGGGGGTGGTGAGTGTGGGGGTGGTGTGTGGGGTGGTGAGTGTGGGGGTGGTGTGTGGGGTGGTGAGTGTGGGGGTGGTGTGTGGGGTGGTGAGTGTGGGGGTGGTGTGTGGGGTGGTGAGTGTGGGGTGGTGAGTGTGGGGGTGTAGTGTGGGGTGGTGAGTGTGGGGGTGGTGTGTGGGGTGGTGAGTGTGGGGGTGGTGTGTGGGGTGGTGAGTGTGGGGGTGGTGTGTGGGGTGGTGAGTGTGGGGGTGGTGTGTGGGGTGGTGAGTGTGGGGGTGGTGTGTGGGGTGGTGAGTGTGGGGGTGGTGTGTGGGGTGGTGAGTGTGGGGGTGGTGTGTGGGGTGGTGAGTGTGGGGGTGGTGTGTGGGGTGGTGAGTGTGGGGTGTAGTGTGGGGTGGTGAGTGTGGGGGTGTAGTGTGGGGTGGTGAGTGTGGGGGTGGTGTGTGGGGTGGTGAGTGTGGGGGTGGTGTGTGGGGTGTGAGTGTGGGGGTGGTGTGTGGGGTGGTGAGTGTGGGGGTGGTGTGTG
>NC_091171.1:4620766-4636086 GCF_040958095.1 Procambarus clarkii
ATAGCCTGGAACCCTTGCTGGCCAAGCTGAAGTAACAGGGAAGGGTGGGTACCCTCCCCCACCAACCAGGGGTGGGTACCCTCCCCCACCAACCAGGGGTGGGTACCCTCCCCCACCAACCAGGGGTGGGTACCCTCCCCCACCAACCAGGGGTGGGTACCCTCCCCCACCAACCAGGGGTGGGTACCCTCCCCCACCAACCAGGGGTGGGTACCCTCCCCCACCAACCAGGGGTGGGTACCCTCCCCCACCAACCAGGGGTGGGTACCCTCCCCCACCAACCAGGGGTGGGTACCCTCCCCCACCAACCAGGGGTGGGTACCCTCCCCCACCAACCAGGGGTGGGTACCCTCCCCCACCAACCAGGGGTGGGTACCCTCCCCCACCAACCACCTGGTTAATGAACACCCACTAACAATGCAACACTCACTAACAACTACTAAACATTTGCAACACCCTTGCCACCCTCTAATTTCAATCAGTTGCGAACACTGTTTCAGAATACAAAGAAACAATATTTCTTTCACTCCACTAAGGCCTCTCGCTCTCTCTCCTTATTACAGTGTAATAAGTTACAGTTACAGTTACTACAACTAAATACAATATACAACACACATTCGCTTCACTTCAGCAAAAATTTCCTGTTAGTTGTAGCAACAGCAAAAAATGTATAAAATATATAAATATATATAACGCCGAATGTGTAACAGCCAAGAGAAAAGCAAGAGAATCGAGCTGGGTGAGAAACAACAATTGCTCACCCATCTCTCGGACGCAAGCCGGATATAATGGGGCAGACTTCTCCCAGTCCGTCTATAAACGCAGTGCCGCGCGAGCACATAAATCCGGTTCAGAGATAAGATAATTGCTGGTATTGGGAGAAGGCTTCGTCTTATAGGGGTCTAGACGATAACAAGAGCATAATGACATGTTTATGAGCTGTTAACCCAACACCTGTATCCTGGTGATCTTGTGTGTGCACGTACCCGGCACACGCACGCACGTAGCCGCACGCACACGCACAATATAAACATAGGTGAAAGCTTGGGAATGGAAAATGATGGTAACATATTGGAGAGACAGATTTGTTTGAAAAATGGTATCTGTCTATCTCTGCCTTTATCTCTGCCTTTCACACCTTCCCCCCTCCCTCATTCTCTCTCTCTCTCTCTCTCTCTCTCTCTCTCTCTCTCTCTCTCTCTCTCTCTCTCTCTCTCTCTCTCTCTCTCTCTCTCTCTCTCTCTCTCGTGTATTATTATACAGTTAGCAGGGAGTATTGAGTGCGGAGGCCGCGTGGAAAGTTCTCGTAACATGTGTGTTAAGAGCCTTTTGGCTTTGGTACACACACACACACACACACACACACACACACACACACACACACACACACACACACACACACACACACACACACACAGGGGCCTCGTAGCCTGGTGGATAGCGCGCAGGACTCGTAATTCTGTGGCGCGGGTTCGATTCCCGCACGAGGCAGAAACAAATGGGCAAAGTTTCTTTCACCTTAAGTGCCCCTGTTACCTAGCAGTAAATAGGTACCTGGGAGTTAGTCAGCTGTCACGGGCTGCTTCCTGGTGTGTGTGTGTGTGTGTGTGTGTGGTGTGAAAAAAAAAAAAAAAAAAAAAAAAAAAAAGTAGTTAGTAAACAGTTGATTGACAGTTGAGAGGCGGGCCGAAAGAGCAAAGCTCAACCCCCGCAAAAACACAACTAGTAAACACAACTAGTAAACACACGCACGCACGCACGCACGCACACACACACACACACACACACACACACACACACACACACACACACACACACACACACACACACAAAGGCCCTAGTATGGGTGAAGAACTACCTAACAGGAAGGAGCCAGAGGGTAATGGTAAGGGGCGAAAAGTCGGACTGGCGAACAGTAACAAGTGGAGTACCTCAAGGATCGGTGCTGGGACCAATCCTCTTTCTAATTTACGTAAATGATATGTTTACAGGAGTGGAGTCATACATGTCAATGTTTGCAGATGACGCAAAATTAATGAGAAGAGTTGTGACAGACGAGGATTGTAGGATCCTCCAAGAGGACTTAAACAGGCTGCAGAGATGGTCAGAGAAATGGCTACTGGAGTTTAACACCAGTAAATGTAAAGTTATGGAAATGGGATCAGGTGACAGGAGACCAAAGGGACAGTACACAATGAAGGGGAACAGCCTACCTGTAACGATTCGAGAAAGAGACCTGGGAGTGGATGTGACACCTAATCTAACTCCTGAGGCACATATAAATAGGATAACGACAGCAGCGTACTCTACACTGGCGAAAATTAGAACTTCATTCAGAAACCTAAATGAGGAAGCTTTTAGGGCGCTTTACACTGCCTACGTGAGACCCGTCTTAGAGTATGCCGCGCCATCATGGAGCCCCCACCTGAAGAAACACATAAAGAAACTGGAGAAGGTTCAGAGGTTTGCGACGAGGCTTGTCCCAGAGCTACGAGGGATGGGATATGAAGAGCGGCTGAAGGAACTGAACCTTACGACACTAGAGAAAAGAAGGGAGAGAGGAGATATGATAGGGACATATAAAATACTCAGGGGAATTGACAAAGTGGAAATAGATGAAATGTTCACACGTAATAATAACAGAACGAGGGGACATGGGTGGAAACTGGAAACTCAGATGAGTCACAGAGATGTTAGGAAGTTTTCTTTTAGCGTGAGAGTAGTAGAAAAATGGAATGCACTTGGGGAACAGGTTGTGGAAGCAAATACTATTCATACTTTTAAAACTAGGTATGATAGGGAAATGGGACAGGAGTCATTGCTGTAAACAACCGATAGCTAGAAAGGCGGGATCCAAGAGTCAATGCTCGATCCTGCAAGCACATATAGGTGAGTACATATAGGTGAGTACACACACACACACACACACACACACACACACACACACACACACACACACACACACACACACACACACACACACACACACACACACTAACCAGAAAACAAGGGTTGAACAAGATGAGAAAATAAATTTTAACCCCCCCCCCGTTTTCAATTTATAAATCCTCGGGTGAAATAGATTTTAACCAATAAACTATTCACATATTAACAAAATGAATTTGCTCCAGTTTATCACCAATCGCGAAATAGATTATTATTTAGTTTATACATATTTACGGAAATAGGGTTGAACGGTTGAACAGACTTTTTTTTCCTGCGTGCTGTGAAGGGAATATTTTTGCTGGTATCTCTTGTTCACAGATTTACTGAGCGTGTTATCGACGGGTTAACGAGGAGACCTGCTTGCTTAACGAGTACACATGCTTCGTTCAAATCTGGAAACAGTCCAGATTTGGATTGGTTACAGCCATGAATCGCCAATCGCAGTCATCACAAGACTCAAGTTCAATACAGTCATGAACAATGGAACTTTGTGTTAAATAGAGAATAACTTGGGAGCACGTGGGCCCCCACGAGGCTCGCATATACCACGCGTATAGTCGATATATCTGATATATAGTGAACAGTGATGAACAGTGAAGCGGAACGTGTAGCACAACACTCATGCAAGTTGAATGTGCAGGAAAGTTGCACAGTGACACTTAGCACTGTATAATAGTGCCAGAATGACGCACTAGACTTTTTATAATATACTGTGGATATATATATATATATATATATATTATATATATATATATATATATATATATATATATATATATATATATATATATATATATATATATATGTCGTACCTAGTAGCCAGAACGCACTTCTCAGCCTACTATGCGAGGCCCGATTTGCCAAATAAGGCAAGTTTTCATGAATTAATGTTTTTTCGACTACCTAACCTACCAAACCTAACCTAACCTAACTTTTTCGGCTACCTAACCTAATCTAACCTATAAAAATAGGTTAGGTTAGGTAGGGTTGGTTAGGTTCAGTCATATATCTACGTTAATTTTAACTCCAATAAAAAAAAATTGACCTCGTACATAATGAAATGGGTAGCTTTATCATTTGATAAGAAAAAAATTAGAGAAAATATATTAATTCAGGAAAACTTGGCTTATTAGGCAAATCGGGCCTTGTATAGTAGGCCGAGAAGTGCGTTCTGGCTACTAGGTACGACATATATATATATATTGCAATACGGCAATGTGAATCTTGGAATTAATAATAAAGTTAGTATCATTGCAAGCCGGAAATTAAGCAGATAATTCCATATGGTAATACAGATAATGACTCAATCATCCCATTGGAACAACGGTACATCCCATTGGGACCATTTTCCTGTATCATTACCAATCACTATGGACAAAGAGGAGGTGGCCGCGGGAGAGAATAAGTAATAGCGAGAATCAGTCTTAGATTTTAGGGGTTGACAATCTTTGCTAATCTTCTTGTTTGAAAAGCTGTTCACCTGAGACAGTTAAGCAAGTCCCAGCTGTGTCTGGGTACAATTTGGAGCGGGAAGATCCTGTCTGTCACAGTTACTCAACATGACTGAATCACAGAAGTCTTAGAGGAAAAGCAAAAATGGCAGATGTTGTATACACAGACTTTGCAAAGGCGCTCGACAAATGTGACCCTGGGGTGATAGCTCATAAAATGAGATCAATGGGAATAGCGGGTAACAGATGACAAGCTCTGTACCCCAGAGCATAGTTCTTGCACCGCTGCTCTGTACCCCAGGGCACAGTCCTGGGGTACAGGACCCCGATAAAAGAGGATGAATTAGGAAGGGATGTAGGTAGGAAGGAAGTGGGGTACAGAAGGAAGAGAAGGGAGTGGGCAGAGAAGGGAGGGGAAGGGAGGTAAAGGGAGGGAGATCAAGGGAGACGTGGGGGGGGGGAGGAAGTGTACAGACAAACTCTGAAGGGGAGCCAACCAAAAACCCATGAAAGGCAGCTTGGTCCCAGCGATTACCACCTAGCAGCAGTGCTGGGTGCTGGGGGGAGCTAGGAGTGCTGGGAGCTGCCCTCCCCCTCTCCCCAGCACCGCTATACTCCGCACTCTCAATACTTAAACAAGTCTCACATCCGGCTCCTCCCAGCTGGCCGGCACTTGATTCTGACCGCTGCCAAAACTGAGAAAAATATCTGGCAGTTTCTCGTTACTCGCTGTTTGGCCCCTGAAGGAGCCGGCCTCTTAGGCCTATTGGTGTCTCCGGTCTGTGGCACTGACCATCCGGCCTAACTACCATAACCGGACTAAAACCATCCGGTCGACCGCAATTTAACAAAACGAATCAGCCCACCACAATCCTTCAGCACCACCACAACCTCGACCACCACTTCTCATCTACCACAACCTCCATCACCACTTCTCATCTACCACAACCCACCACCACTTCTCATCTACCACAACCTCCACCACCACTTCTCATCTACCACAACCCACCACCACTTCTCATCTACCACAACCTCCATCACCACTTCTCATCTACCACAACCCACCACCACTTCTCATCTACCACAACCTCCACCACCACTTCTCATCTACCACAACCCACCACCACTTCTCATCTACCACAACCTCCATCACCACTTCTCATCTACCACAACCCACCACCACTTCTCATCTACCACAACCTCCACCACCACTTCTCATCTACCACAACCCACCACCACTTCTCATCTACCACAACCTCCACCACCACTTCTCATCTACCACAACCCACCACCACTTCTCATCTACCACAACCTCCACCACCACTTCTCATCTACCACAACCCACCACCACTACTCCATCACCACAACCAACCACTCCATCAATCAACAGACAGACAGACAGACAGGGAGAACCCCCCCCCCCCCCCGCCCACACACACAACCATATGACAGAATACAACCTTCAGCAAACCTTTTGTCCCTTCAAAAGACGAATTCTGAATTCCAATTATTCAACTGTCAATTGGGAATGATTGAAACTGGCAGTTGAAATATTGGGCAAATGTTGCAAGCTTGCAGAGTTGTTGAAAATGCCACGACCTCCACCATCTTGCTGTTGGGAAAGGTTTTCTTTATCCAGCTGTAGGTACATTCCAGGTGCTCAAGCTCAGCTAGGTGAGCACAACTAGGTGAGCACAACTAGGTGAGCACAACTAGGTGAGCACAACTAGGTGAGCACAAACAAACACAACAATTAAACAACCCAACTCTTAACAAACACAAAAACAACAACAAGCAACTACAGTTTGTGAACAAATGAGACTGGATGAACAATTAACGTTCTTCGCAAGTCATTCTGTTCTCACGTCTCCAAATCAGGAAATGAACACCTTCCCCCGTTTTCCTTTTAAGTTCATTCTACCACAGAAAACGTTACCTCACAATCACATTTTTTTTATACAAACTGACCCCTCCCCCATTAAAAAAATAGTCAAGAGGATCATTATTTGAGTTGATATCAATAAGAAATGTATATAGAATGTGTTAACTGCTCAAATACCATTGTTTTCCAGGTGTAAATACTAGTTAGGTTGGCAGACCACGTGGCTGTGAGGGTTGTAGGGGAAGTGGTCGAGTAGGCTCCAAGACCAGAGAGAAGATACGCATCGTTCTACGTCATCCTTAATATTTAGACACACCTGACTCGACCCGACCAGGCCGACCCGACCAGGCCGACCCGACCCGACAGATCCAAACTAACGCAACTTACGGAAATATAAAGATCGTACTCACCTGGGCGCCTGACAGCTGTGTGGAGAGCGCTTCGGATTCATAGTCCTGAGGTTCCGGGTTCGATCCCCGGTGGAGGCGGAGACAAATGGGCAAACTGCTTCTTTCACCCTGATACTCCTGTTCACCTAGCAGTAAATAGGTACCTGGCTGGGAGTTAACTGTCACGGGCTCCTTCCTGGGGGGGGGGAGGCCTGGTCGAGGACCGGGCCGCGGGGACGTTAAGCCTCGGAATCATCTCAAGATAACATAGTTGTGCTTGTGGGGGTTGAGCTCTGGCTCTTTGGTCCCGCCTCTCAACTGTCTATCAACTGGTGTACAGGTTCTGGAGCTTGAGGTTATCACGAGATGATTTCGGGGCATTAGTGTCCCCGCGGCCCAGTCCTTGACCAGGCCTCCACCACCCCTAGGAAGCAGCCCGTGACAGCTGACTAACATTTTACTGCTAGGTAACAGGGGCATAGGGTGAAAGAAACTCTGCCCATCGTTTCTCGCCGGCGCCCGGGATCGAACCCGAGACCACAGGATCACGTATCCAGCGTGCTGTCCGCTCGGCCGGCCGGTTCCCACACCCTCTGTGTGTGTGTGTGTGTGTGTGTGTGTGTGTGTGTGTGTGTGTGTGTGTGTGTGTGTGTGTGTGTGTGTGTGTAACCATCACTCTCAGCCTGACAACCACACTTAGGTAATTAGTTTAGCAGCTGATAGCTCAATTCATGTTTCATTCAACTGATGTTTCTTTCCTCAAAGATTTAATGTTGAGCAAAATGCCACTTGAACACTTGATGCCAATGACCGCGGGGTAACAGCACACTTGGGTCATCAGGTGGTTGGTTGGTAGAGGTCCAGTCTTACGCTTTTGTGGTCCTGGGTTCAAGACTCCCGTGGTCCTAGACACTTTTGAGAGGCGTGCAATGTTTGGGAGGTCGTCCTCGACCCCAAGATGATGATTATAGACAATAATAATCTGGGGTCGAGGATGACCTCCCTGAGGGGTCAGAGAGGGTCAGAGGGGGAGTCAGAAGGCGTCAGAATACATTACGAGATAGTTATAAACAACTTCGTTACACTTCCTGAACCGCACCTTTCACAGCGGTGCCCGCCCTCACCTGATTGGCACCACAACCCACCAATCGCTAACGACCCAATCTGTCCCTTGGAATAACACCTCGCAGTTTGACGTCCTCACAATCCCCAACCGACAAAATATGATGTTCTATAAAGTCATGGCGACTCTGTTACTTTACCTGGTTGATGGGGTTCTGGGAGTTGTTCTACTCCCCAAGCCCGGCCCGAGGACAGGCTCGACCTGTGAGTTTGGTCCACCAGGCTGTTGCTTGGAGCGGCCCGCAGGCCCACATACCCACAACAGCCCGGCTGATCCGGAACTTCTCTTAGAAAACAGTCTAGTTTTCTCTTGAAGATGTCCACGGTTGTTCCGGCAATATTTCTTATGCTCGCTGGGAGGACGTTGAACAACCGCGGACCTCTGATGTTTATACAGTGTTCTCTGATTGTGTCTATGGCACCTCTGCTCTTCACTGGTTCTATTCTGCATTTTCTTCCATATCGTTCACTCCAGTATGTTGTTATTTTACTGTGTAGATTTGGGACCTGACCCTCCAGTATTTTCCAGGTGTATATTATTTGGTATCTCTCTCGTCTCCTTTCTAGAGAGTACATTTGGAGAGCTTTGAGACGATCCCAATAATTTAGGTATTTTATCTCGTCTATGCGTGCCGTATATGTTCTCTGTATTCCCTCTATTTCAGCAATCTCTCCCGCTCTGAAGGGGGAAGTGAGTACTGAGCAGTACTCAATACGGGACAACACAAGTGACTTGAAGAGTACAACCATTGTGATGGGATCCCTGGATTTGAAAGTTCTCGTAATCCATCTTATCATTTTTCTGGCTGCCGCAATATTTGCTTGGTTATGCTCCTTAAACGTTAGGTCGTCGGACATCATTATTCCCAAATCCTTGACGTGATGTTTTCCTACTATGGGCAGATTTGATTGTGTTTTGTACCCTGTATTATGTTTCAGATCATCATTTTTACCGTAACTGAGAACCTGAAATTTATCACTGTTAAACATCATGATATTTTCTGTGGTGTTTCAATACACCATTTTCTGTCCGTTGTGGGAACGGGAGAGGCAGGGAAAGGAAGAGAAGGGGAGGGGGGAAGGAATCCAGTAGGATGACCAATCACATGGACCCGTCCCGTTACTCTCCCAGCCAATGGGAGGTGAGGGATGGCTGCAGGAAGACACAGCGGACATTAACATAGCGGAGGTCTGAGCAAGACAGTGTCAAACTGCCTCACCGGAATGACTCCCCCCCCCCCCACTAAAACCATTGAACTCTCCCTCATCCCCAACCAATCAACTCTCTCTCATCCCCAACCAATCGCACACAAATCGGACTGAAAACGTTGAAGATGAGATCGAACACTGTGGAACAAGTTCGAACCCGTCCTCCATACAAAGACCCAAAGTCCATTCCATGCACCCGCCAAACCCCCTGTTATTGAAACGGTCAACCCGTCCTCGACTCAAGTCCATTCCATCCAGCGGTCGACCCCACAGACGCATTCATAAATGTTTACATGCTTTTCATTCTAAACGGGAATTTTCTCAAATATGAATTAATATTATAATATATTGGCATATTGTGTATATATAGGCATAGGTTAGGTTAGGTGTTTAGGTTCTGTTGGCGATTATTTGTATTTGTAGCACGTGGGTGAAGCATTTATAGCGTTGCGATTCGAACAAAATTCGTCAGTGAAGCACTTGTTCACTTGAAGCATATGTTCGAACGTCAGCAGTTGTGAGTCGTGTGTAAACCGCTTTTCATTCATAAACAGGGGGTTTGGCGGGTGCATGGAATCACTTTTGGATCTTTGTTTGGAGGACGGGCTGCACGACTCACAACTGATGACGTTCGAACACTTCCGGAACAAGTGCTTCACTGCCGACTTGTGTTCGAACCACAATGCTGTAAATGCTTCACCCACGTACTACAAATAATCGCCAACAGAACCTAAACACCTAACCTAACCTATGCCTATATATGCACAATATGCTAATATATTATAATATTAATTTATATCTGAGAAGTTTTGAATGAACATCATCTTAAAACTGATGAATACGTCTTTGGGGTCGACCGCTGGATGGAATGGACTTGAGTCGAGGACGGGTTGTATATGAAGACCCGGGCATAACCAATGGGGGAGAGGGGGGCGCATGATGGCGTGAGCTGACAAGAAACAGTAGCAACGTGAGCGTAAAATCACGAATTATATTTTGCAATGTTCAACAGCTCTCTCTCCCCAATTCCCTCCCCGCCCCTCTCCCCCCCCCCCCCCCCGCCTCTCTCCCCACCATAAGTTATACAAAAATAAATATGTGAAACTACACTGTTGTCAGTTTGGTCAGGTGAAGTTGTCAACCTGCTCTTGTGTGTGTCTGGTGGTGGTGGCAGCCCTGCTCTTGTGTGTGTCAGGTGGTGGTGGCAGCCCTGCTCTTGTGTGTGTCTGGTGGTGGTGGCAGCCCTGCTCTTGTGTGTGTCATGGTGGTGGTGGCAGCCCTGCTCTTGTGTGTGTCTGGTGGTGGTGGCAGCCCTGCTCTTGTGTGTGTCTGGTGGTGGTGGCAGCCCTGCTCTTGTGTGTGTCTGGTGGTGGCAGCCCTGCTCTTGTGTGTGTCTGGTGGTGGTGGCAGCCCTGCTCTTGTGTGTGTCTGGTGGTGGTGGCAGCCCTGCTCTTGTGTGTGTCTGGTGGTGGTGGCAGCCCTGCTCTTGTGTGTGTCTGGTGGTGGTGGTAGCCCTGCTCTTGTGTGTGTCTGGTGGTGGTGGCAGCCCTGCTCTTGTGTGTGTCTGGTGGTGGCAGCCCTGCTCTTGTGTGTGTCTGGTGGTGGTGGTGGCAGCCCTGCTCTTGTGTGTGTCTGGTGGTGGTGGCAGCCCTGCTCTTGTGTGTGTCTGGTGGTGGTGGTAGCCCTGCTCTTGTGTGTGTCTGGTGGTGGCAGCCCTGCTCTTGTGTGTGTCTGGTGGTGGTGGCAGCCCTGCTCTTGTGTGTGTCTGGTGGTGGTGGCAGCCCTGCTCTTGTGTGTGTCTGGTGGTGGTGGCAGCCCTGCTCTTGTGTGTGTCTGGTGGTGGTGGTAGCCCTGCTCTTGTGTGTGTCTGGTGGTGGTGGCAGCCCTGCTCTTGTGTGTGTCTGGTGGTGGTGGCAGCCCTGCTCTTGTGTGTGTCTGGTGGTGGTGGTAGCCCTGCTCTTGTGTGTGTCTGGTGGTGGCAGCCCTGCTCTTGTGTGTGTCTGGTGGTGGTGGCAGCCCTGCTCTTGTGTGTGTCTGGTGGTGGTGGCAGCCCTGCTCTTGTGTGTGTCTGGTGGTGGTGGCAGCCCTGCTCTTGTGTGTGTCTGGTGGTGGTGGCAGCCCTGCTCTTGTGTGTGTCGGGTGGTGGTGGCAGCCCTGCTCTTGTGTGTGTCTGGTGGTGGTGGCAGCCCTGCTCTTGTGTGTGTCTGGTGGTGGTGGCAGCCCTGCTCTTGTGTGTGTGTCTGGTGGTGGTGGCAGCCCTGCTCTTGTGTGTGTCTGGTGGTGGTGGCAGCCCTGCTCTTGTGTGTGTGTCTGGTGGTGGTGGCAGCCCTGCTCTTGTGTGTGTGTCTGGTGGTGGTGGCAGCCCTGCTCTTGTGTGTGTGTCTGGTGGTGGTGGCAGCCCTGCTCTTGTGTGTGTCTGGTGGTGGTGGCAGCCCTGCTCTTGTGTGTGTCTGGTGGTGGTGGCAGCCCTGCTCTTGTGTGTGTCTGGTGGTGGTGGCAGCCCTGCTCTTGTGTGTGTCAGGTGGTGGTGGCAGCCCTGCTCTTGTGTGTGTCTGGTGGTGGTGGCAGCCCTGCTCTTGTGTGTGTCTGGTGGTGGTGGCAGCCCTGCTCTTGTGTGTGTCTGGTGGTGGTGGCAGCCCTGCTCTTGTGTGTGTCTGGTGGTGGTGGTAGCCCTGCTCTTGTGTGTGTCAGGTGGTGGTGGCAGCCCTGCTCTTGTGTGTGTCTGGTGGTGGTGGCAGCCCTGCTCTTGTGTGTGTCTGGTGGTGGTGGTAGCCCTGCTCTTATGTGTGTCTGGTGGTGGTGGTAGCCCTGCTCTTGTGTGTTTTAGACAAGGCTGAGGTTTTAGACACCATACATGGCCGCAGCATGACGGAAGCGTTTGGGCAACGTTTCCTTTCACCCGATGCACCTATTTACGTGAATCACGCGGATTCCTCACAAAGCCTCCCCTTCCCCCTGGAGGTAAACGTTCCCACTTCTCCTCTGGCCGTCCTAACAGCAAACGTTTCGACCATCCCATTAACCACCTCTAGGAAACGTTCTTCTCCCCCTTCCACCTGACACGTACCTCTTCCTCCTCATCCTTGGAGGAGTTGCCTTAGCGTGACGTGGAGGTGGGGTCCCTCGATTGTTTCAAGCGCAGGTTGGACATGTATATGAGTGGGATTGGGTGGTTATAAATAGGAGCTGCATCGTATGGGCCAATAGGCCTTCTGCAGTTACCTTTGTTCTTATGTTATGTTCTTATGTTCTCCTTGAGTGCCTTCTGAGGGTCTTAATTCATGTTTCCTTCTTCCTCAATCCGTGATTGTTGTTGTCATCTTCGCATGAGTGACTGCACACTTCCTGGGGGGGGCGGATACCCCCCTTTCCCACGCCGCCCTCCCCCCCCCCCCCCACTCATCAATACCTTCTCACAACCCCTTTCCTTCCCCTTCCACACCTATTCTCCCCACCCCTTCCTTTTATCCATTTTAACCAACACCTTCATTCTTAATCCCATCACCCCATCCCTCACACCTGCCCACTTCCCCATATATTGATTCCATTCCCCCCCCCCCCCAATACTTTCTACTGGCGCCGGTCCCAGGGGCTAGGAGGCGCGGTGAAGGACCCGTGTCCCTCCTCGGTGCTGAGGATGTGGGGTGGGGGAGGCGCTAGGGTGCTCCCTGTGGGTGGGGGTGGATGGATATGTAGGGGGAGGGGGGATGGAATAGGGGTTGAGGGTGGAAATAAGAACATAAGAATAAAGTGTAACTGCAGAAGGCCTATTGACCCATACGAGGCAGCTCCTATCCACCTAACCTCATTCATATATATGTCTAACCTACCATTGAAACAATCAAGGGATCCTACATATATTATGTTACGCGGTAATTGGTTCCACAAATCAACAACCCTGTTACCGAACTAGTATTTACATAAGTCTTTCCTAAATCTAAACTTACCCAATTTATACCCATTGTTTCGTGTTCTGTCTTGTGTTGATACTTTTAATACCCATTCCCGCACGAGGCAGAAACAAATGGGCAAAAAGTTTCTTTCACCCTGAATGCCCCTGTTACCTAGCAGTAAATAGGTACCTGGGAATTAGTCAGCTGTCACGGGCTGCTTCCTGGGGGTGGAGGCCTGGTCGAGGACCGGGCCGCGGGGACACTAAAGCCCCGAAATCATCTCAAGATAACCTCAAGATAACCCTCTTAATATCCTCTTTATTATGTCCATTCATCCACTTGCACACCTCTATCATGTAACCCTTAACTCTTCGCCTTTCTAGAGAATGTAAATTTAGCTTTATCAATCTTTTCTTCATATGACAGGTTTCTAATTTGGGGAATTAACTTAGTCATCCTACGCTGGACACATTCAAGTGAATTTATATCCATTCTATAGTACGGCGACCAAACTGAACTGCATAATGTAAATGGGGCCTAACTAGAGCAAGCTATAGCTTGAGAACCACACCAGGTGTCTTGTTACTAACGCTTCGATTAATAAATCCCAGTGTCCTATTTGCCTTATTACGAACATTCATGCATTGATCCTTTTGTTTTAAATTCTTACTAATCATAACTCCCAGATCCCTTTCACAATCCGACTTCGCTATCTCAACACCATCTAGCTCGTATCTTGTAACTCTATCATCATTACCTTGCCTCAGAACTTTACATTTGTGAACAAATCCACAAGGGCCGTGACGAGGATTCGACCCTGCGTCCGGGAGCATCCCAGACACTTGTGAGGTAGTGGTAGTGAGGTAGTGGTTGTGAAGAGGTTATTGTGAGGTGGGTGAGGGTGGAAGCTGGACAAGGTGGTTGTGGTGGGGTTATGGTTTAATGCCCCTAAGACAGACAAACACAAACCAAATACCTGCTTAAATAAGACAAATATACCACGTTTAACCAAAAAACCTCATACCTAAAAAAATAAAGAGATTAAACCACAAATTTAAAACACACACAAACCCCCCCCTCACAACCCCCCCCCCCCACAACCCCCCCCTCACAACCCCCCCCCCCCACAAACCCATAACCAGCACACACGTTAACTACCACTAACCAGGCACGGAAACCGGCCAGGGAAGCTGTTAAATCCCGCTAAACCGGCCTCCAACCCGCACTCCCATATCCGAACTCCTCCTTATCCGACCGCCGCTTTACTCAGCCTGCGTTATCCGACTAAAGTATTAACCGGACATCCCGTCGCCGGCTTATCGGTCGCTCGTACCAGCGTACGTTATAAGTGACCCAGTTATACGGGCTGTGTAAGACTTCCGGAAGACGGGGGGGGGGGGGGGGGGGGGGGGAGGTGGATAAGGATGGGGGGATAAAGATGACTAAGAGATAAAGGTGGATAATTAAGGCATAAATGTAGAGAAGTGATAAATGTGGTGAATATTAATTTATATATATATATATATATATATATATATATATATATATATATATATATATATATATATATATATATAAAGGATTATAATGTAGCATTGCCTTGTAACACTTATGTATATATGATTTATATTGTATTTTCTTAAATAAAGATAAAAAAGATATATAATATATATAGTCTGACACCTATATATATTATATATATATATATTTTTTTTTTTTGAACACCTTTTTTTGAACATTTTTTTTTTTGAGCACATTATATATATATATATATATATATATATATATATATATATATATATATATATATATATATATATATATATATATATATATATGTACACACACACTAGCAATACCCGGCCACGCTTTGCTGTGGCTCAGCAACCATTCTCCGTCCCTTCGGCCTCCCCACCATTCCCGACTCCCTCGTCCAAATCGTACCCAAATGGTCTGATGTTCCCACCAGAAAAATAACAACAGTTAAAAAACAAATGAAAAATGAAAAATAATAAACAACTCGCGAAATGAACGGTGTGGTAAACAACACAGTACAATTCCAACGCAATGTCACACAAAATAATTCAATCAAAATGAAAATAAATGAAAATCTATGAAAATTCAATTTAACAATGCAATCGGAATCACTGAAATGGAATCGTAACATATTTAGTATAGCGTGTGTTACTCTTATGTCCAACAGACGGCGCTGTTTAAAAAAATAAAGCATGTTTTTTACATCAATATATATATATATATATATATATATATATATATATATATATATATATATATGAGGCATATATATTTATATATATATATATATATGAGGCATATATATTTATATATATATATATATGAGGCATATATATTTATATATATATATATATATATATATATATATATATATATATATATATATATATAT
>NC_091171.1:4636586-4666586 GCF_040958095.1 Procambarus clarkii
TTCTTTCACCCTGAATGCCCCTGTTACCTAGCAGTAAATAGGTACCTGGGTATTAGTCAGCTGTCACGGGCTGCTTCCTGGGGGGTGGAGGCCTGGTCGAGGACCGGGCCGCGGGGACACTAAAAAGCCCCGAAATCATCTCAAGATAACCTCAAGATGTGTAAGGACAACAACAGTGTTGCCACTCCTCCCTATATGGCTATAGCCAGTCCTCATATAAGAAGTGGATTTTATTACACACTTCACCCTAAACCTGTTCTCTTCATGTTGTTTAAGTTCCTCAACAGCTCCGGTTATCAGTCCCCTCAACGCTGAACGGACTTGTATGGTATATGCAGCATCTTCTGTATAATAAAACCTAATTAAATTACACCAATAAGGCCACATTTTTTACCAATTTTGTCAATAAAGATGTTAATAATGATAAGCCTAGACTGTGAACACGAAGTCCCCAGAATTATCTGCGTCTGGAGGATTTGGGTGAACCAGGAGAGTAGTGAAGGTTTGTGTGGTGGTGTGTTGTGTGTGGAGTACAGCTCCGTACACTGGCGGGGACAGTCACTGTATTTACCATTTGTGCCTGCAGAATCGAGCTGTTAGCTCTTGGACCCCGCTTTTCTAACCAATCATTTCTTCCTCTAATTTCTACTACATATAACCAACACAATCACCCACACACCCCACAGGAAGCAGGCCGTAGCAGCTGTTTAACTCCCAGGAACCTATTTATTGCTAGGTAAACAGAGCCATCGGGGTGAAATAAACTGTTTGAAATAAACTGCCCGTTTGTTTCCGCCTCCGCCGGTGATCAAACGCGGGCCCTCAAGACAACGATCCCCCCCAAGCGCTGTCCACTCAGTCACGAAGCCCCCTAGGGTCATGTGTGTGTGTGTGTGTGTGTGTGTGTTGGCTGTTCGCAAACAATATTTTTTTATACATTAATATAATTATAGGTTACGTTGGCAACAATGTAGATTTAAAGCACTTAGGTAAAGCACAAATAAAATGGGTTTCTAAAATAGGAGATTGTGAAAGTAGTTGTGGAATTCCCATTATACAAAGCGTTGCGCATGATAGATCAATGGAGTGGACTCTTAGTCTAGTACACTCAATGTACAGGTGTTGTGCACTCTGTGCACTGGTCCTCAACCTGCTTTGCATGCAGCTTGGGCTACCGTGTTTAGTATCGTCGGATAGAGCACGATATGAGCAGTTCAACGATATCCCAATAGCCGTTGTGCATCGTTACTGTGAGATCCTACCAGGGGCAGAATTGTGGCAAAGTTAATCTCCAGTACTGAGCTTTGAGGAGGAGTGGTGAGGAGTTTGGTGGTGTGGAGACAGGCTTGACTGAGGCGTGAAGTTACTTATCTTTCTAGGTATTGCCTGAGAGTACCGGCCAGGGGCCAGATTCACGAAAGCACTTACGCAAGCACTTACGAACGTGTACATCTTTCCTCAATCTTTGACGGCTTTGGTTACATTTATTAAACAGTTTACACACACACACACACTTCCCATTCAACTATTCTTATTGTTATAAACAGCCTCCTGGTGCTTCAGAGCTCATTAACTGTTTAATAATTGGAAACAAAGCCGCAAAAGATTGAGGAAAGATGTACAGGTTCGTAAGTGCTTGCGTAACTGCTTTCGTGAATCTGGCCCCAGGTCCCTCCAAGCTTCAGGTCACACGCCACTCCCTAGTACTGGAAAATTCTACGTTTCTTACCCATTTGGGTAGTTGCACTCTAAGCGGTCCAAGAGCTGCTGTGCCATTGGCTCATCAAGAGATCTGTCATCTCATTGGTGCATGCCTCCTGGGTATGCTTCACACAGGCAGAAGCTCAACACCCACAATGCTGGGGCATGGTCAACATTCTGCAGTTGGCAGCCAAGCAATGTGGAAGAGTGGTATCCATATGCAGGCGATGGGTCACAATAACGTGGTTGATGTATATTGACCAGACCACACACTAGAAAGTGAAGGGACGACGACGTTTCGGTCCGTCCTGAACCATTCTCACAATCGATTTGAAAATGGTCCAGGACAGACCGAAACGTCGTCGTCCCTTTATTTTCTAGTGTGTGGATTGGTCAACAGGAATCAGCTGTGAATCACTTCCCAAAGTGCTGTCCATTCACACACAGGAGGGTTGATTGGTTGAAGAGTTTTTGACAATGGTATACATACACTGTGGCTGTAGAACAAAGTGCATGTATACCAGTGTGTACTCTGGTAGTTTGATGCACTCGAGTGTAATAGGGTGCAGTAAGGTGACTACGACGGTCAGGTCCTCGCCGGGCGCCAGGTTGAACCAGGGTTCGTGTCCTTACAAGGCCAGTTCTTATATATGCCGTGTCATACATACACATAGTTGTTATATATACATAGATACATGGCTAGATTGGCACATATACTTTGCATATGAATAAATTAGATCACTATGAGCAGAGGGACGGACTCTCACTAAACACACAAGATAAACAGCTATTGTTTAAACAACACACAAACAAAACCTTTCCTAGAAATAACCTAACATTACCTAAGCATAAATCAGATATTTTATTTTTCGTTTTCTCAGTTAAAAAAAATTAATATATTGCTTATTTACATAATGAAATATCAAACACGTACATATATGGCAATGAGGTGGGGATATGTTGCCAAAATGCCAAATCATTTTCACAACCAGCACACTGAAAGGTTGTTATAGAACACGAGGTTGGTAGTGGCGGCGGCTTGGGCTCTAATCTGCGAGGTTCTCTGGTCAAGCACCGCGGGGGTTGATGTCATATGACAACACCTAACTCTTCCTAACTCGTCCTTCACCGCCTCAGTGTATGACACCCACAACCTGCAGGGATTTATTTGTCAATGAATGTCTACTATTTGTATCTGGTTTGACATACACGCACACGCCCGTACCCGCACACGCCCGTACCCGCACACGCCTCAGAGACATCAGAGTGGCGAGCCCCAGTGTCACCAGCAGAGTCCCACAGGGCTCTGTACTTGGACCCATCCTGTTTCTAATATATGTAAACGATCTTCCAGAGGGTATAAATTCATTTCTTTTAATGTTTGCTGATGATGCAAATATTATTAGAAGAATCAGGACAGATGAAGATACGAGACTACAGGACGACCTAGAGAAACTGAAAGAATGCACTAGAAAATGGCTACTAAAGTTCAACTCAGGAAAGAATAAAGTAATGAGATTAGGCGAAGGGAGTAGAAGGCTGAACACAAGGTACCATCTGGGAGGTGAAATCATGCAAGAGTCAAATAGAGAGAAAGATCTGGGGCGTCGATATCACACCGAACCTGTCCCCAGAGGTCCACATCAAAAGAATATCATCAGCCGCCTATGCTAAACTGGTCAACATAAGAACTGCTTTTAGAAACTTGTGTAAGGAATCGTTCAGGACCCTGTATACCACTAATGTCAGACCAATCCTGGAGTATGCAGCTCCAGCCTGGAGTCCATATCTAGTTAAACACAAGTCAAAGTTAAGAGAAGATTCAGAGGTAAGCCACCAGACTAGTCCCGAAACTGAGAGGTATGAGCTACGAGGAAAGGCTAAGGTAGCTGAACCGCACATCCCTGGAAAACAGATGAGTAAGGGGAGACATGATAACCACCTACAAAAATCTGAGGGGAATTGACAGGGTGGACAAAGACTAACTTTTTAGCACGGGTGGAACACGGACAAGGGGACACAGGTGGAAACTTAGTACCCAGATGAGCCACAGAAACATTAGAAAGAACTCTTTCAGTGTCAGGGTAGTTAATAAATGGAATGCATTAGGCAGTGATGTGGTGGAGGCTGACTCCATACACAGTTTCAAATGTAGATATGATAGAGCCCAGTAGGCTCAGGAATCTGTACACCTGTTGATTGACAGTTGAGAGGCGGGACCAAAGAGCCAGAGCTCAACCCCGCATGCACAACTAGGTGAATACAAATAGGTGAGTACACACAGATAAAAGAGTTAGTGAGGCAGATCCAGACATTGTTGCAGTCACCACTACCGTTAGTCACTACCACCGTCAGTCACCACCACCGTCAGCCACCACCGTCAGTCACCACCACCGTCAGCCACCACCACCGTCAGTCACCACCACCGTCAGCCACCACCACCGTCAGTCACCACCACCGTCAGTCACCACCACCGTCAGCCACCACCGTCAGTCACCACCACCGTCAGTCACCACCGTCAGTCACCACGACCGTCAGCCACCACCACCGTCAGTCACCACCACCGTCAGTCACCACCACCGTCAGCCACCACCGTCAGTCACCACCACCGTCAGTCACCACCGTCAGTCACCACCGTCAGTCACCACGACCGTCAGTCACCACCACCGTCAGCCACCACCACCGTCAGTCACCACCACCGTCAGTCACCACCACCGTCAGCCACCACCACCGTCAGCCACCACCACCACCACCACCACCGTCAGTCACCACCACCGTCAGCCACCACC
Organism: Procambarus clarkii; assembly: GCF_040958095.1. Taxonomy (NCBI): domain Eukaryota; kingdom Metazoa; phylum Arthropoda; class Malacostraca; order Decapoda; family Cambaridae; genus Procambarus; species Procambarus clarkii. Next base: position 4,641,077 of record NC_091171.1, read on the forward strand.
ACCACCACCGTCAGCCACCACCACCACCACCGTCAGCCACCACCACCGTCACACACCACCACCACCACCACCGTCAGCCACCACCACCGTCAGCCACCACCACCGTCAGTCACCACCACCGTCAGTCACCACCACCGTCAGTCACCACCACCGTCAGCCACCACCACCGTCAGCCACCACCACCGTCAGTCACCACCACCGTCAGTCACCACCACCGTCAGTCACCACCACCACCGTCAGCCACCACAACCGTCAGACACCACCACCACCACCGTCAGACACCACCACCACCACCGTCAGACACCACCGCCACCACCGTCAGACACCACCACCACCACCGTCAGACACCACCACCGTCAGCCACCACCACCGTCAGACACCACCACCGTCAGACACCACCACCGTCAGACACCACCACCGTCAGCCACCACCACCGTCAGCCACCACCACCGTCAGCCACCACCACCCCCACCACCACCACCACCACCACCGTCAGACACCACCACCACCACCGTCAGACACCACCACCACCACCACCACCGTCAGACACCACCACCGTCAGACACCACTACCACCGTCAGACACCACCACCGTCAGCCACCACCACCGTCAGCCACCAGCACCACCACCACCACCACCGTCAGTCACCACCACCGTCAGCCACCACCACCACCACCGTCAGACACCACCACCATCACCGTCAGCCACCACCACCGTCAGCCACCACCACCGTCAGCCACCACCACCGTCAGACACCACCACCGTCAGCCACCACCACCGTCAGCCACCACCACCGTCAGACACCACCACCGTCAGCCACCACCACCGTCAGCCACCAGCACCACCACCACCACCACCGTCAGTCACCACCACCGTCAGCCACCACCACCACCACCGTCAGACACCACCACCACCACCGTCAGCCACCACCACCGTCAGCCACCACCACCGTCAGCCACCACCACCGTCAGTCACCACCACCGTCAGACACCACTACCACCGTCAGACACCACCACCGTCAGCCACCACCACCGTCAGCCACCAGCACCACCACCGTCACACACCACCACCACCGTCAGTCACCACCACCGTCAGCCACCGCCACAACCACCACCACCGTCAGTCACCACCACCGTCAGTCACCACCACCGTCAGCCACCACCACCGTCAGCCACCACCACCACCACCACCACCGTCAGTCACCACCACCGTCAGCCACCACCACCACCACCGTCAGCCACCACCACCGTCACACACCACCACCACCACCACCACCGTCAGCCACCACCACCGTCACACACCACCACCACCGTCAGTCACCACCACCGTCAGCCACCACCACCGTCAGCCACCACCACCGTCAGTCACCACCACCGTCAGTCACTACCACCGTCAATCACCACCACCGACAGCCAACACCACCGTCAGTCACCACCACCGTCAGTCACCACCACCGTCAGTCACCACCACCGTCAGTCACCACCACCACCGTCAGCCACCACAACCGTCAGACACCACCACCACCACCGTCAGACACCACCACCACCACCGTCAGACACCACCACCACCACCGTCAGACACCACCACCGTCAGACACCACCACCGTCAGACACCACCACCGTCAGACACCACCACCGTCAGCCACCACCACCGTCAGCCACCACCACCGTCAGCCACCACCACCACCACCGTCAGACACCACCACCGTCAGACACCACCACCGTCAGACACCACCACCGTCAGACACCACCACCGTCAGACACCACCACCACCGTCAGCCACCACCACCGTCAGACACCACCACCGTCAGACACCACCACCGTCAGACACCACCACCGTCAGACACCACCACCGTAAGACACCACCACCGTCAGACACCACCACCGTCAGCCACCACCACCCCCACCACCACCACCACCACCACCGTCAGACACCACTACCACCGTCAGACACCACCACCGTCAGCCACCACCACCGTCAGCCACCACCACCGTCAGCCACCACCACCACCACCACCACCGTCAGTCACCACCACCGTCAGCCACCACCACCACCACCGTCAGCCACCACCACCACCACCGTCAGCCACCACCACCGTCACACACCACCACCACCGTCAGTCACCACCACCGTCAGCCACCACCACCGTCAGCCACCACCACCGTCAGTCACCACCACCGTCAGTCACCACCACCGTCAGTCACCACCACCGTCAGCCACCACCACCGTCAGTCACCACCACCGTCAGTCAGTACCACCGTCAGTCACCACCACCGTCAGTCACCAACACCGTCAGTCACCACCACCACCGTCAGCCACCACAACCGTCAGACACCACCACCACCACCGTCAGACACCACAACCACCACCGTCAGACACCACCACCACCACCGTCAGACACCACCACCACCACCGTCAGACACCACGACCGTCAGCCACCACCATCGTCAGCCACCACCACCGTCAGACACCACCACCGTCAGACACCACCACCGTCAGCCACCACCACCGTCAGCCACCACCACCGTCAGCCACCACCACCGTCAGACACCACCACCACCACCGTCAGACACCACCACCGTCAGTCACCACCACCGTCAGACACCACCACCACCGTCAGTCACCACCACCGTCAGACACCACCACCGTCAGACACCACCACCACCGTCAGCCACCACCACCGTCAGACACCACCACCGTCAGACACCACCACCGTCAGACACCACCACCGTCAGACACCACCACCGTAAGACACCACCACCGTCAGACACCACCACCGTCAGCCACCACCACCGTCAGACACCACTACCACCGTCAGACACCACCACCGTCAGCCACCACCACCGTCAGCCACCACCACCGTCAGCCACCACCACCACCGTCAGTCACCACCACCGTCAGCCACCACCACCACCACCGTCAGCCACCACCACCGTCACACACCACCACCACCACCACCGTCAGACACCACCAACACCACCGTCAGACACCACCACCACCACCGTCAGACACCACCACCACCACCGTCAGACACCACCACCACCACCGTCAGACACCACCACCGTCAGACACCACCACCGTCAGACACCACCACCGTCAGACACCACCACCGTCAGCCACCACCACCGTCAGCCACCACCACCGTCAGCCACCACCACCGTCAGCCACCACCACCACCACCGTCAGACACCACCACCGTCAGACACCACCACCGTCAGACACCACCACCACCGTCAGCCACCACCACCGTCAGACACCACCACCGTCAGACACCACCACCGTCAGACACCACCACCGTCAGACACCACCACCGTAAGACACCACCACCGTCAGACACCACCACCGTCAGCCACCACCACCCCCACCACCACCACCACCACCGTCGGACACCACTACCACCGTCAGACACCACCACCGTCAGCCACCACCACCGTCAGCCACCACCACCACCACCACCACCGTCAGTCACCCCCACCGTCAGCCACCACCACCACCACCGTCAGCTACCACCACCACCACCGTCAGCCACCACCACCGTCACACACCACCACCACCACCACCGTCAGTCACCACCACCGTCAGCCACCACCACCGTCAGCCACCACCACCGTCAGTCACCACCACCGTCAGTCACCACCACCGTCAGTCACCACCACCGTCAGCCACCACCACCGTCAGTCACCACCACCGTCAGTCACCACCACCGTCAGTCACCACCACCGTCAGTCACCACCACCACCGTCAGCCACCACAACCGTCAGACACCACCACCACCACCGTCAGACACCACAACCACCACCGTCAGACACCACCACCACCACCGTCAGACACCACCACCACCACCGTCAGACACCACGACCGTCAGCCACCACCATCGTCAGCCACCACCACCGTCAGACACCACCACCGTCAGCCACCACCACCGTCAGCCACCACCACCGTCAGCCACCACCACCGTCAGACACCACCACCACCACCGTCAGACACCACCACCGTCAGTCACCACCACCGTCAGACACCACCACCGTCAGAAACCACCACCGTCAGACACCACCACCGTCAGACACCACCACCGTCAGACACCACCACCGTCAGCCACCACCACCCCCACCACCACCACTACCACCGTCAGACACCACCACCACCACCGTCAGACACCACCACCACCACCGTCAGACACCACCACCACCACCACCACCGTCAGACACCACCACCGTCAGACACCACTACCACCGTCAGACACCACCAGCGTCAGCCACCACCACCGTCAGCCACCAGCACCACCACCACCACCACCGTCAGTCACCACCACCGTCAGCCACCACCACCACCACCGTCAGACACCACCACCACCACCGTCAGCCACCACCACCGTCAGCCACCACCACCGTCAGCCACCACCACCGTCAGACACCACCACCGTCAGCCACCACCACCGTCAGCCACCACCACCGTCAGACACCACCACCGTCAGCCACCACCACCGTCAGCCACCAGCACCACCACCACCGTCAGTCACCACCACCGTCAGCCACCACCACCGTCAGACACCACCACCACCACCGTCAGCCACCACCACCGTCAGCCACCACCACAGTCAGCCACCACCACCGTCAGCCACCACCACCGTCAGCCACCACCACCGTCAGTCACCACCACCGTCAGACACCACTACCACCGTCAGACACCACCACCGTCAGCCACCACCACCGTCAGCCACCAGCACCACCACCGTCACACACCAACACCACCACCACCGTCAGTCACCACCACCGTCAGCCACCGCCACAACCACCACCACCGTCAGTCACCACCACCGTCAGTCACCACCACCGTCAGCCACCACCACCGTCAGCCACCACCACCACCACCACCACCGTCAGTCACCACCACCGTCAGCCACCACCACCACCACCGTCAGCCACCACCACCACCACCGTCAGCCACCACCACCGTCACACACTACCACCACCACCACCGTCAGCCACCACCACCGTCACACACCACCACCACCACCACCGTCAGTCACCACCACCGTCAGCCACCACCACCGTCAGCCACCACCACCGTCAGTCACCACCACCGTCAGTCACCACCACCGTCAGTCACCACCACCGACAGCCACCACCACCGTCAGTCACCACCACCGTCAGTCACCACCACCGTCAGTCACCACCACCGTCAGTCACCACCACCACCGTCAGCCACCACAACCGTCAGACACCACCACCACCACCGTCAGACACCACCACCACCACCATCAGACACCACCACCACCACCGTCAGACACCACCACCACCACCGTCAGACACCACCACCGTCAGCCACCACCACCGTCAGACACCACCACCGTCAGACACCACCACCGTCAGACACCACCACCGTCAGCCACCACCACCGTCAGCCACCACCACCGTCAGCCACCACCACCGTCAGTCACCACCACCGTCAGTCACCACCACCGTCAGTCACCACCACCGTCAGCCACCACCACCGTCAGTCACCACCACCGTCAGCCACCACCACCGTCAGACACCACCACCGTCAGACACCACCACCGTCAGACACCACCACCGTCAGAAACCACCACCGTCAGACACCACCACCGTCAGACACCACCACCGTCAGACACCACCACCGTCAGCCACCACCACCCCCACCACCACCACTACCACCGTCAGACACCACCACCACCACCGTCAGACACCACCACCACCACCGTCAGACACCACCACCACCACCACCACCGTCAGACACCACCACCGTCAGACACCACTACCACCGTCAGACACCACCACCGTCAGCCACCACCACCGTCAGCCACCAGCACCACCACCACCGTCAGTCACCACCACCGTCAGCCACCACCACCACCACCGTCAGACACCACCACCACCACCGTCAGCCACCACCACCGTCAGCCACCACCACCGTCAGCCACCACCACCGTCAGACACCATTACCGTCAGCCACCACCACCGTCAGCCACCACCACCGTCAGCCACCACCACCGTCAGCCACCAGCACCACCACCACCACCACCGTCAGTCACCACCACCGTCAGCCACCACCACCGTCAGACACCACCACCACCACCGTCAGCCACCACCACCGTCAGCCACCACCACAGTCAGCCACCACCACCGTCAGCCACCACCACCGTCAGCCACCACCACCGTCAGTCACCACCACCGTCAGACACCACTACCACCGTCAGACACCACCACCGTCAGCCACCACCACCGTCAGCCACCAGCACCACCACCGTCACACACCAACACCACCACCACCGTCAGTCACTACCACCGTCAGCCACCGCCACAACCACCACCACCGTCAGTCACCACCACCGTCAGTCACCACCACCGTCAGCCACCACCACCGTCAGCCACCACCACCACCACCGTCAGTCACCACCACCGTCAGCCACCACCACCACCACCGTCAGCCACCACCACCGTCACACACCACCACCACCACCGTCAGCCACCACCACCGTCACACACCACCACCACCACCACCGTCAGTCACCACCACCGTCAGTCACCACCACCGTCAGTCACCACCACCGTCAGTCACCACCACCGACAGCCACCACCACCGTCAGTCACCACCACCGTCAGTCACCACCACCGTCAGACACCACCACCCCCGTCAGACACCACCACCACCACCGTCAGACACCATCACCACCACCGCCAGACACCACCACCGTCAGCCATCACCACCGTCAGCCACCACCACCGTCAGTCACCACCACCGTCAGACACCACCACCCCCGTCAGACACCACCACCACCACCGTCAGACACCATCACCACCACCGCCAGACACCACCACCGTCAGTCACCACCACCGTCAGTCACCACCACCGTCAGACACCACCACCACCACCACCGTCAGACACCACCACCACCACCGTCAGACACCACCACCACCACCGTCAGACACCACCACCACCACCACCGTCAGACAACACCACCACCACCGTCAGACACCACCACCGTCAGCCACCACCACCGTCAGACACCACCACCGTCAGACACCACCACCGTCAGACACCACCACCGTCAGACACCACCACTGTCAGACACCACCACCGTCAGCCACCACCACCGTCAGACACCACCACCGTCAGTCACCACCACCGTCAGACACCACCACCACCGTCAGACACCACCACCACCGTCAGACACCACCACCGTCAGTCACCACCACCGTCAGACACCACCACCGTCAGTCACCACCACCGTCAGACACCACCACCACCGTCAGACACCACCACCGTCAGACACCACCACCGTCAGTCACCACCACCGTCAAACACCACCACCACCGTCAGACACCACCACCGTCAGACACCACCACCGTCAGTCACCACCACCGTCAGACACCACCACCACCATCAGTCACCACCACCGTCAGACACCACCACCGTCAGTCACCACCACTGTCAGTCACCACCACCGTCAGTCACCACCACCGTCAGTCACCACCACCGTCAGACACCACCACCACCGTCAGACACCACCACCGTCAGTCACCACCACCGTCAGACACCACCACCGTCAGTCACCACCACCGTCAGACACCACCACCACCGTCAGACACCACCACCGTCAGTCACCACCACCGTCAGACACCACCACCACCGTCAGACACCACCACCGTCAGTCACCACCACCGTCAGACACCACCACCGTCAGTCACCACCACCGTCAGACACCACCACCACCGTCAGTCACCACCACCGTCAGTCACCACCACCGTCAGTCACCACCACCGTCAGACACCACCACCGTCAGACACCACCACCACCGTCAGCCACCACCACCGTCAGACACCACCACCACCGTCAGACACCACCACCGTCAGCCACCACCACCGTCAGCCACCAGCACCACCACCACCACCACCGTCAGTCACCACCACCGTCAGCCACCACCACCACCACCGTCAGACACCACCACCACCACCGTCAGCCACCACCACCGTCAGACACCACTACCACCGTCAGACACCACCACCGTCAGCCACCACCACCGTCAGCCACCAGCACCACCACCGTCACACACCACCACCACCGTCAGTCACCACCACCGTCAGCCACCGCCACAACCACCACCACCGTCAGTCACCACCACCGTCAGTCACCACCACCGTCAGCCACCACCACCGTCAGCCACCACCACCACCACCGTCAATCACCACCACCGTCAGCCACCACCACCACCACCGTCAGTCACCACCACCGTCAGCCACCACCACCACCACCGTCAGACACCACCACCACTACCGTCAGACACCACCACCACCACCGTCAGACACCACCACCACCACCACCACCACCGTCAGTCACCACCACCGTCAGCCACCACCACCACCACCGTCAGCCACCACCACCACCACCGTCACACACCACCACCACCACCATGCACCGTCAGTCACCACCACCGTCAGCCACCACCACCGTCAGCCACCACCACCGTCAGTCACCACCACCGTCAGTCACCACCACCGTCAGTCACCACCACCGTCAGCCACCACCACCGTCAGTCACCACCACCGTCAGTCACCACCACCGTCAGACACCACCACCGTCAGACACCACCACCGTCAGACACCACCACCGTCAGACACCACCACCGTCAGACACCACCACCGTCAGACACCACCACCGTCAGACACCACCACCGTCAGCCACCACCACCGTCAGACACCACCACCACCACCGCCAGACACCACCACCGTCAGCCATCACCACCGTCAGCCACCACCACCGTCAGTCACCACCACCGTCAGACACCACCACCCCCGTCAGACACCACCACCACCACCGTCAGACACCATCACCACCACCGCCAGACACCACCACCGTCAGTCACCACCACCGTCAGTCACCACCACCGTCAGTCACCACCACCGTCAGACACCACCACCACCACCACCGTCAGACACCACCACCACCACCGTCAGACACCACCACTACCACCGTCAGACACCACCACCACCACCGTCAGACACCACCACCACCACCACCGTTGTCGGAAAATCCGACACCATTTAATATCATACAGACAGATAATAAGTGCTGCTGTATTACCAACAAGTTACCCATAGAAAACGTAACTTGTAGTGGAATTACCATCTAAAGAAAACGGGATATCATCACCACATACCATTATAATTCACCAGCTATTCTGCTGGGAATTATTCTTAAATACATTAGTCTTTGGACTTTACCATCATAAAAACATCTTATATAAATTAACTTAATTATCAATATTAAAGTAGAGTAAATGTGACCCTTCTATCACTTTCTGAAATCTGGACAAAGTAGGCCAGGCGTCTGGGAGGAAGGAGGGCAGCCATTATTGTTACTGAGACCAGAGGCTCACACGGGAGCAAATTCGGCTCCTGTTAAATTTACTTGGACGTAGTGTTATGGATCCCAAAGGTGTACCATTGTCAACACGCTGTCTACAAATACAAGTTAAGTGTCTATCCGAAACCCGTTTATCATTCATTTATGGCCATTAATGTCAGGATATAGGGTTAGCCGGTTAGAACGCGAAATCGCCTCATACTAAAGGTAATTAAGCCAGGTCTTTCATGTTCCATGTACTGTATAGTGTTTTCTCTGATATAGCTTGTCATATATAGGATTCTGACTTCACAGCTAGCGCACTTTTGACAGGTCAAGACGAGGATGCAAGATTATGTGCACCAGTTACTGGGTGATAGAAGCTACCTCAAAGAGGATAATTTGGTGTCTACACTCTAGTTATACCTGGTGGACTAACCTGCTGTACTATAAGAGAAGGAACCTCTTTAATGTATGTAGTTATTTCTGTAGTTTGATTGGCTGCATATATATATTAATTTAATAACCCCCCTAATGTGTAGAGGATCGATTTGTGAGATTATGAGATTATTGCAGAAATACAGTCCACTTATCATTATACAAATTGCTATCGAAGTATATAAATTAACGTAAATATAAATTCATATAAATTAAATAAATATAAATCTCACAGGTCGGTTCCCACATTATTTGGACCTTCGGAACCGGAATATTCGGTCCTATGAACCCACATTTGGTCATCTTAGTACCGGATGAACCAGTTATCCAGTGGATTCATTAAATAAACTAGTGCAGTGTTATTTAAACAAAGGCCAGCAGTCAAGACGGCAGCCTAGCCTCGAGGGAGCTCAGGAGCCTCCCTCAGCCCAGTTCAGCTTCGTCAGCGGTTTCATGCACACCCACAGATATTTGGTGGCGTGTTATTTCGTGAAATGACAGCGCTAATATAGAAGCCAGCCAATTAGTGACTGTCGCAAGATTGTTCACGGATTTCGTGGTGTTACATTTCGCGAGAGATTATCTACGAATTTTGTGGACTTTATTTCGCGAGGTCACTAATAATATTTAATACTTCTAGATAATATTAGAAGTTTCATAGAGGCTAATTAAGAGGCTATTATCAATAATTGTGTATATTATTTCTCCAAAATAGAGAATTATTTAATATAAATTGCACTAGTGATCACAGTATAATATTTACTAATTGCCAACCCACAACAGGGTAGGATATGACTAGTTGAACTATTATCGTTCATCCTAGTCCCATTATTACCATAGTCAGTTGTACTATATTGAACAACCTAACACCATTAATGAATGGTCCAGACCCTATTTTGGGTGTAAATTTTATCAACTCGAGTTGAGTTGTATATATAATAATTTACTTATGGTCATTACACCTTTGAGTGATTAATTAGTGTCTCTACCATCCTGGGGTGATATAGAAGAGCTAACCTAAAGGTACTTCCAGTGACACTGGTTTATCACTCAAATCATTAGTGTGTATGATTGTATATATATAATGTGTATTAATTTTAAGTGCTAACCTCTAGTAGAGGTAGGATTATTGCCTAGTGAGTGCAGAATTTACCCTAGGCTATCATTAGAGTTTGTTCAGTATTATGAGCAGCCCAAGTACAAGCCCCACAAGGCTTCACCAACTAGCCAGGATGGATAATGCAGGGAGAATGAAAAGAACCCTTGCAGGTCTTAAAGGCCACTTAACAAGACAGATCAAGAAATGTGAAGATTTGTCACAACAATCTCAAGTTGATTATGCTGACCTGGAAAGCTATTATCAAGCAGCTGCAGGTAAATTTGAGCAAATCAAATGTCAAATAGCAACATATGTGGCTGAACTTGCCAACACCAATTTATCAGAAACAGAAATAGACGACATTATGGTTGATCTTGCGAATTATGAAGATCACACTCAGGCCACGTTACAGCCTTATGTCAAATTAATTGCCCAGAACAAGGCAACAGCAACAACAACAACAGTTGCATCTAATACGAGTCAAGCAGAAGCTCGACTCCCTCCAATTAATTTACCCACTTTCTCAGGAAAAGATGAGGAAGATTGGGACGAATTTTGGAACAAATTCGTTGACCTTGTAGACTCAAAACAATCTTTACCAAAGAGTAGTAAATTCTCTTATTTGCAAGGTCAATTATCAGGTGAGGCTAAAACAGTAGTATCCCATCTGAGATTAACTAATGACGGCTATGATCTGGCAGTAAAACTCCTCAAGGATAATTATGCTGATCCAGAAGTAAGAACATCACATTTAGTTCATGAGCTGTTGCATTTACCCCCACCGGAGGCTTCAGCTGATTCACTCCAAGTATTCAAGCTGGAGGTAGAATCATTGATCAATGCCCTCAGCCTGACAGCAGATACAAACGGGGCTGAGTGGGTCTTGAAAATAATTGTCCAGGAGAAAATACCTAGGGACATATTGAGACAAATGAGTGCTCATTACAATAAAAGCATCTTATCCATGAATGAAATATCTGAAGGTTTAAAGTCAGTAGTTCATCAATTACGAACACATGACAAATTAAAACCACCAAGTAAACCTTCAGAAACCAATAATAGTAAACCACAGAGTACCAAAGATACTCCAAATCAATCTAGACAATATAATTCAACACCAAAGTGGAACAGTAGCAGTGTGGGCGTATATGCAGTGGGACCCTCCAAGCCTATAGTTACTGTGTCACCCAAGAACATGACACCAAAGGGTACAGGAAGCTATGGAACATGTTTGTTCTGCAATGAGAAACATTCAATGTACCACTGCTCTAATTTTCCTGATAGTGACGCCCGTGTTGAGCGACTCAAAGATTTGCAACATTGCACGAGGTGCCTCAGGAAACATAACATCAAGGACTGTGATACCCAATTACACACCTGTAATAGGTGTAACAAAGGTCAACACCATGCAGCATTGTGCAGAGACACCAAAACAACGTCTCCAAACCCCAAGGTGGAAGATAGCATTCCCACCACAGTACAGTACTGCAAGGTGCAACCAACAAAGAGTGCCCAATCGGCAAAGTCTAAAGGTAATACGACTTTGCCTACTGCCCAAATTACCATCCTGAATAAGAGGGCCAAGGTCCATACCCGTGGGTTGTTTGACCAAGGATCCCAAAGAACATACATCACTAAAAAGTTGGCAGATGAATTACAATTAAGGCCTGTAGCCCAGATGTCATTCAACATCTCAGGGTTTGTAACAGATGCAGGACCTCAAGTCTACCAGGTGGTACAACCATCAGTACGCTTAGGCAGGTACGTCTGTCGAGTACAAGCCATTGTGGTGGACAAAATACCAGTAGACCTACAAGTTCAAGGTCTGAGAGCAACAGCCAAATTCCTGAGAAATAGAGGAATAAAATTGGCAGATAATATTAAGTCTGATCACCTCACCGACTTCGGTCTCCTTGTAGGGACAGACTATTGTCATCGATTCATCGGTAGCCCTACTAAATATCAGGGTATAACCATGTTAAACTCTGCAGGAGGTAAATTACTCTCAGGCCCAGTATCAAGCCTGAGGAGACCTATGCCTGCAGATAAACAATACCAATAGAAATCTAAATTTGTCAGCTGATTATATTTCTCCAGTAGCATTATACTAAGGAGATTACAGCTGACTATACCAACAGAGGTTGATGTTAGTATCATCATTTAAAGCTGAAGATGAGTTCATGAGGCCTCAGTGGCAAATCAGTGAACAGTAGCCTAAAACAGCTACAAGTCACTGCGACCAATGTCACTGAACCCACTGCAGTCTCAGAACCATACTTTACTTTAATGATGAGCTATTCAATCCTCTGAATCAATTAACTAAATTAAACCCCAATAAATCTGATGACTGATTTGATACATTTATTATTTAATCAAGATGTATTCCATGGGCCTCAGTGTTTATATATCAGTGACCAGTTACCTGAAGAAACTTCAAGTTATATCTAATGTCACTGATCTCACTGCAGTCCCTGAATCATACTTGACTGTAGTACTTGATCACATCCAGTCTTCTGGGTTAAATAATATGTAATAAGGCTTGAATATTAGCCTTTCAAGAGTTGACAGGGAAATGAAATCGCATTAGACTTCTAACCCCTGCAACTCTAGTACGGGACATCCGTCCTGTACGAACAGACACACAAATGTGTGATTACTAACTACTAACATCAAATTAATCTAATAATTCGAAGGAGGAGTATCGGTGTTCGTCTGTTCTAATTAGGACTTCGACCCGTGAGCAGCCCCCTGGGGAATTATGTCGGAAAATCCGACACCATTTAATATCATACAGACAGATAATAAGTGCTGCTGTATTACCAACAAGTTACCCATAGAAAACGTAACTTGTAGTGGAATTACCATCTAAAGAAAACGGGATATCATCACCACATACCATTATAATTCACCAGCTATTCTGCTGGGAATTATTCTTAAATACATTAGTCTTTGGACTTTACCATCATAAAAACATCTTATATAAATTAACTTAATTATCAATATTAAAGTAGAGTAAATGTGACCCTTCTATCACTTTCTGAAATCTGGACAAAGTAGGCCAGGCGTCTGGGAGGAAGGAGGGCAGCCATTATTGTTACTGAGACCAGAGGCTCACACGGGAGCAAATTCGGCTCCTGTTAAATTTACTTGGACGTAGTGTTATGGAACCCAAAGGTGTACCATTGTCAACACGCTGTCTACAAATACAAGTTAAGTGTCTATCCGAAACCCGTTTATCATTCATTTATGGCCATTAATGTCAGGATATAGGGTTAGCCGGTTAGAACGCGAAATCGCCTCATACTAAAGGTAATTAAGCCAGGTCTTTCATGTTCCATGTACTGTATAGTGTTTTCTCTGATATAGCTTGTCATATATAGGATTCTGACTTCACAGCTAGCGCACTTTTGACAGGTCAAGACGAGGATGCAAGATTATGTGCACCAGTTACTGGGTGATAGAAGCTACCTCAAAGAGGATAATTTGGTGTCTACACTCTAGTTATACCTGGTGGACTAACCTGCTGTACTATAAGAGAAGGAACCTCTTTAATGTATGTAGTTATTTCTGTAGTTTGATTGGCTGCATATATATATTAATTTAATAACCCCCCTAATGTGTAGAGGATCGATTTGTGAGATTATGAGATTATTGCAGAAATACAGTCCACTTATCATTATACAAATTGCTATCGAAGTATATAAATTAACGTAAATATAAATTCATATAAATTAAATAAATATAAATCTCACAGGTCGGTTCCCACAACCGTCAGACAACACCACCACCACCGTCAGACACCACCACCGTCAGCCACCACCACCGTCAGACACCACCACCGTCAGACACCACCACCGTCAGACACCACCACCGTCAGACACCACCACCGTCAGACACCACCACCGTCAGCCACCACCACCGTCAGACACCACCACCGTCAGTCACCACCACCGTCAGACACCACCACCACCGTCAGACACCACCACCGTCAGTCACCACCACCGTCAGACACCACCACCGTCAGTCACCACCACCGTCAGACACCACCACCGTCAGTCACCACCACCGTCAGACACCACCACCACCGTCAGACACCACCACCACCGTCAGACACCACCACCGTCAGACACCACCACCGTCAGTCACCACCACCGTCAAACACCACCACCACCGTCAGACACCACCACCGTCAGTCACCACCACCGTCAGACACCACCACCACCGTCAGTCACCACCACCGTCAGTCACCACCACCGTCAGACACCACCACCGTCAGTCACCACCACCGTCAGTCACCACCACCGTCAGTCACCACCACCGTCAGACACCACCACCACCGTCAGACACCACCACCGTCAGTCACCACCACCGTCAGACACCACCACCGTCAGTCACCACCACCGTCAGACACCACCACCACCGTCAGACACCACCACCGTCAGTCACCACCACCGTCAGTCACCACCACCGTCAGACACCACCACCACCGTCAGACACCACCACCGTCAGTCACCACCACCGTCAGACACCACCACCGTCAGTCACCACCACCGTCAGACACCACCACCACCGTCAGTCACCACCACCGTCAGTCACCACCACCGTCAGACACCACCACCGTCAGTCACCACCACCGTCAGACACCACCACCGTCAGACACCACCGTCAGACACCACCACCACCACCACCGTCAGACACCACCACCACCGTCAGCCACCACCACCACCGTCAGTCACCACCACCGTCAGTCACCACCACCGTCAGACACCACCACCGTCAGACACCACCACCACCGTCGGTCACCACCACCGTCAGACACCACCACCGTCAGACACCACCACCACCGTCAGACACCACCACCACCACCGTCAGACACCACCACCACCGTCAGACACCACCACCGTCAGACACCACCACCGTCAGTCACCATCACCGTCAGACACCACCACCACCGTCAGACACCACCACCGTCAGTCACCATCACCGTCAGACACCACCACCACCGTCAGACACCACCACCGTCAGTCACCATCACCGTCAGACACCACCACCGTCAGACACCATCACCATCACCGTCAGACACCACGACCGTCAGTCACCACCACCGTCACTCACCACCACCGTCAGACACCACCACCGTCAGTCACCACCACCGACAGACACCACCACCACCGTCAGTCACCACCACCACCGTCAGTCACCACCACCGTCAGACACCACCACCGTCAGACACCACCACCACCGTCAGTCACCACCACCGTCAGACACCACCACCGTCAGACACCACCACCACCGTCAGACACCACCACCACCGTCAGTCACCACCACCGTCAGTCACCACCACCGTCAGACACCACCACCACCGTCAGACACCACCACCGTCAGACACCACCACCGTCAGACACCACCACCACCGTCAGGCACCACCACCGTCAGACACCACCACCACCGTCAGCCACCACCACCGTCAGACACCACCACCACCGTCAGACACCACCACCGTCAGACACCACCACCGTCAGACACCACCACCACCGTCAGTCACCACCACCGTCAGACACCACCACCACCGTCAGCCACCACCACCGTCAGACACCACCACCACCGTCAGACACCACCACCGTCAGCCACCACCACCGTCAGACACCACCACCGTCAGACACCCCCACCGTCAGCCACCACCACCGTCAGACACCACTACCACCGTCAGACACCACCACCACCGTCAGCCACCACCACCCAGCAGATTACCAACAATAACCTCTCACTCACTAACTCACACCACTCCTCATAAAACCAGAGAGAAGCAAGCCTCTTTACATTCGCTTCATATACCCAGGTGAGGGGGTGGTGTGGGCTTGTGTGGGCGTGGTGAATGGGGGTTGGTTGATGGTTGGACACCGTGGGGGAGGGGTGCGGGGGGGGGGGGGTGAGAGTGGGCTCATTACCATACTCTCTACACTGGTTAATAGTGGCATAAGGGAGATAGGGACACGGTGACCCCTAGCCAGCAGCTTCGGGGGAGCGCCGCCAGATGTAGTCTCCGTTCCCAGCCCCACGGCCCGCCACCTCCCGCAGCGCCCTCTGTAAACACTACTCCTTCTTGGTACCATTTTTCCCCATTATACAGCCTATACACAGGGATTAATTGTTGCCGCCGAAGGCGGCTAGATTATTGTGCACCCCATACTCATCCTGTGAGCGGTAGCGCAAAAGCATTACAGAGGGCACAAAAGGTCTTTATCAGACCTCATCTTAGATTATTACATAAACAATTTCTTCAATCCTTCACACCTTATAGATACAATGTCAGCTAGTTACAGAGAAAGTGCTATTACAAGAGCTACATATTTACAGTAAGTCATCATACATTAATGGTAGACAGGGAGTTGTGTAAAATCCTGGTTTGTGTCTCGGAGAGGCTGCAGGGTCCAAGGGCTGTAGAACTTATGGTTGCAATTATTTTACCATGTCGTAGCGCAGTCGATTAGGTCAGAGTCTGGGATGCTGCCGGACGTAGGTTCGAACCCTCGTCACAGTCCTTGTGGATTTGTTCATTTGATGCATCACGCTATAGTGATTTCTGTGTGTCCAAGAGGTCTTCACAGTAGAGCAAGTGGACGTCCCATATATAAGAGGGAATATCTAACCAAACACCATTAAAGGACTCTGTGAAGAGGCATCTGCTAGAGTTGGATGTGACAAAGGCTATAGGCCCAGATGGAATCTCACCTTGGATACTGAAGGAAGGAGCAGAAGCACTGTGCCTGTCACTCGCCATGGTGTATAACAAATCACTGGTAACAGGTGAACTGCCAAAAATTTGGAGGACGGCCAATGTAGTCCCGATATTCAAAATGGGTGATAGACAGGAGGCACTGAACTACAGGCCAGTGTCCCTAAGTTCCATACCATGCAAGGTGGTGGTGAAGATTGTGCGAAGGAAACCTAGTGGAACATCTGGAGCGAAGGATATTTTTAATACAACATCAACATGGGTTCAGGGATGGCAAGTCCTGCCTCACAGGGTTAATTGAATTCTACGACCAGGCAACAAAAATCCGGGAAGAAAGAGAGGGGTGGGCAGACTGCATATTTTTGGATTGCCAGAAAGCCTTTGACACAGTACCACATAAGAGACTAGTGTACAAGCTGGAGATGCAGGCGGGGGCAAAAGGGAAGGTACTCCATTGGATAAGGGAGTACCTAAGCAACAGAAGACAACGAGTCACTGTGAGGGGCGAGGTCTCTTAGTGGCGAAACGTCACCAGTGGAGTCCCACAGGGATCAGTTCTTGGACCTGTACTGTTCCTGATATATGTAAATGATCTCCCAGAGAGAATAGACTCGTTCCTCTCAATGTTTGCTGATGATGCATAATTTATGAGGAGGATTAAGGCAGAGGAAGATAGTATAAGGCTACAAGACAAGCTGAAGGATTCGTCCAAAAAATGGCTACTAAAGTTCAACCCGAGTAAATGTAAGGTGATGAAACTAGGTGGAAGAAATAGAAGGCCAGACACTGGATACCGAATGGGAGATAAAGTCCTTCATGAAACGGACAGAGAGAAAGATCTAGGAGTTGATATCACACCAAACCTGTCTCCTGAAGCCCAAATCAAAAGAATAACATCTGCGGTGTATGCGAGGCTGGCTAACATCAGAACTGCCTTCAGGAACATGTGTAAGGAATCATTCAAAACCTCGTATACCACATACGTAAGACCGATCCTAGAGTATGCGGCCCCAGCATGGAGCCCGTACCGTGTCAAGCACAAAACGAAACTGGAAAACGTTCAGAGGTATGCCACTAGGCTAGTCCCAGAACTAAGAGGCAAGAAAAGCTACGTGACATGAACCTCACGTCGCTGGAAGACAGAAGAGGTCGGAGAGACATGATCACAACATACACAATTCTTAGGAATAGACAGGGTTGACAAGGATGGATTACTTAACACGGGTAGTACAGGCACAAGGTGACAAGTGGAAGCTGAGTACCCAAATAAGCCACAGAGACATTAGAAAGAACCACTGATTTTCAGTGTCAGAGTAGTTAGTAAATGGAATGCATTAGGCAGTGATGTAGTGGAGGCTGACTCCATACACCGCTTCAAATGTAGATATGACAGACCTCGAGAAGCTCAGGAACCTGTACACCAGTAGATTAACAGTTGAGAGGCGGGACCAAAGAGCCAGAGCTCAACCCCCGCAAGCACAACTAAGTGAGTACACAGCAAGGCAGAGGAAGTAAAGCAGACATGATAGCAAATGTCAAAGTTCTTAGGAGACCTTGATGAAGTGGAGAGATGAGTGGTCATAATGGACCTCTGACACTGATGAGGATTGTTGACCCTTAACACCCTAAGAGTTGTTAGGAAGCTGTGTTTGTCTGGCTCAAGTGTACAGAGAGGCAGGACACACACAGGAAGAGTCGCTGAATTAACTAATCGATTGGTGGAACGGCTGGAGTTAAAGGTTAACCTTGCAGTTGACCTTTAACCTCCAGTTGAATACCAATACTTCGATACCCATTTAATAGTACACGTAATAGACAGCTACTTGAGAAACCTGAACATCTTTCCTCAGTCATAGCGGCTTTATTTACACATACGAGCTTGTACACTTCACAACCCAATGGTATTATTCTTATATACAAACTCGTAGCGCCTCGGAGCTCATGAACTGTTTATTAACTGTAAACAAAGTCTCCATGAGTGATGCAAGATGTTTAGTAAGAGTTTGTGTAACTGCTTGAAGACTCCTGCCCTGGTGGGTAGGTCACAGGTCACAGTGCTTACTGAGGCTAATTACACGACTAATAATTCAAGGAATAATTAGTTCTAATTAGAACTAATAATTCAAAGACAAATATTAAAGTTGTCCAGCTAAGCAGCGTCCAAGGGCTTCCTTAACTTGTTATATATTGGCCCACACCTGGTAGGCTATAGGTTGGCTTCTACTAGTACACACCTGGAAGGCTATAGGTTGGCTTCTACTAGTACACACCTGGAAGGCTATAGGTTGGCTTCTACTAGTACACACCTGGAAGGCTATAGGTTGGCTTCTAGTACACACCTGGCAGGCTATAGGTTGGCTTCTACTAGTACACACCTGGTAGGCTATAGGTTGGCTTCTACTAGTACACACCTGGAAGGCTATAGGTTGGCTTCTACTAGTACACACCTGGAAGGCTATAGGTTGGCTTCTACTAGTACACACCTGGAAGGCTATAGGTTGGCTTCTAGTACACACCTGGCAGGCTATAGGTTGGCTTCTACTAGTACACACCTGGCACTCTATAAGTTGGCTTCTAGTACACACCTGGTAGGCTATAGGTTGGCTTCTACTAGTACACACCTGGCACTCTATAGGTTGGCTTCTACTAGTACACACCTGGCACTCTATAGGTTGGCTTCTACTAGTACACACCTGGCAGGCTATAGGTTGGCTTCTACTAGTACACACCTGGAAGGCTATAGGTTGGCTTCTACTAGTACACACCTGGCACTCTATAGGTTGGCTTCTACTAGTACACACCTGGCACTCTATAGGTTGGCTTCTACTAGTACACACCTGGCAGGCTATAGGTTGGCTTCTACTAGTACACACCTGGCACTCTATAAGTTGGCTTCTAGTACACACCTGGTAGGCTATAGGTTGGCTTCTACTAGTACACACCTGGCACTCTATAGATTGGCTTCTAGTACACACCTGGAAGGCTATAGGTTGGCTTCTACTAGTACACACCTGGCAGGCTATAGGTTGGCTTCTACTAGTACACACCTGGAAGGCTATAGGTTGGCTTCTACTAGTACACACCTGGCAGCCTACAGGTTGGCTTCTACTAGTACACACCTGGCACTCTATAAGTTGGCTTCTAGTACACACCTGGTAGGCTATAGGTTGGCTTCTACTAGTACACACCTGGCAGCCTACTGGCTGGCATACACACCATACCTGACCCACCACTGGGTGGCATGCAGGCCACATCTGACCCACCACACCTGATCCACCACTGGCTGGCATACACACCATACCTGACCCACCACTGGCTGGCATACACACCATACCTGACCCACCACTGGCTGGCATACACACCATACCTGACCCACCACTGGCTGGCATGCAGGCCATACCTGACCCACCACTGGCTGGCATGCAGGCCATACCTGACCCACCACTGGCTGGCATGCAGGCCATACCTGACCCACCACTGGCTGGCATGCAGGCCATACCTGACCCACCACTGGCTGGCATGCAGGCCATACCTGACCCACCACTGGCTGGCATGCAGACCATACCTGACCCACCACTGGCTGGCATGCAGACCATACCTGACCTACCACTGGCTGGCATGCAGGCCATACCTGACCCACCACTGGCTGGCATGCAGGCCATACCTGACCCACCATTGGCTGGCATGCAGACCATACCTGACCCACCACTGGCTGGCATGCAGGCCATACCTGACCCTCCACTGGCTGGCATGCAGGCCATACCTGACCCACCACTGGCTGGCATGCAGGCCATACCTGACCCACCACTGGCTGGCATGCAGACCATACCTGACCCACCACTGGGTGGCATGCAGGCCATACCTGACCCACCACTGGCTGGCATGCAGACCATACCTGACCCACCACTGGGTGGCATGCAGACCATACCTGACCCACCACTGGCTGGCATGCAGACCATACCTGACCCACCACTGGCTGGCATGCAGGCCATACCTGACCCACCACTGGCTGGCATGCAGACCATACCTGACCCACCACTGGGTGGCATGCAGGCCATACCTGACCCACCACTGGCTGGCATGCAGACCATACCTGACCCACCACTGGCTGGCATGCAGACCATACCTGACCCACCACTGGCTGGCATGCAGACCATACCTGACCCACCACTGGCTGGCATGCAGGCCATACCTGACCCTCCACTGGCTGGCATGCAGGCCATACCTGACCCTCCACTGGCTGGCATGCAGGCCATACCTGACCCACCACTGGCTGGCATGCAGGCCATACCTGACCCACCACTGGCTGGCACACACACAGCACACCCAACACAACACTGCAATGTGCACCTCCAAACTTGTCTACTAGAAGAATTTAACCTCTGAACTACACAACCGGTCCACACACCGGGATAATCACAGCACACCTGGCAGGCCAGTGGTTAACAGCAGGCCACACCTGCCCCAACCACCCCAAACTTACCCACTAAACAACCCACTAATTCATTCTCTATATCAGACAGCATCACTAGATTCTCGTCTCCTTTTTTTCTCTCTGTGCCTGATCCTGGGAGAGGCAAAAATAGGTGGTTGCCACCGTGGGAAAACGACGCTTGTGCTGGCAGGAGTAAAGCTCACTTTGCCGTGGCTCGGCGGCTGGTCTTGGTAAGATACACATCGTACAAGCAGGTACTTCTACAGCAGGGAAATGTGTGGGAGTGTATTAAGGCTGCTTAACATCCTCACTGATGGTCTCTGACGCGGGCCACCACCCCCACCCCCCCCACCCCCGGTGTGTTTCATATGCCGCCAACCCCGCCCTGCTGTACTCACCTAGTTGTACTCACCTGATTGTGCTTGCGGGGGGTTGAGCTTTGGCTCTTTGGTTCCGCCTCTCAACTGTCAATCAACTGGTGTTCAGATTCCTGAGCCTACTGGGCTCTATCATATCTACATTTGAAACTGTGTATGGAGTCAGCCTCCACCACATCACTGCCTAATGCATTCCATTTACTAACCACTCTGACACTGAAAAAGTTCTTTCTAATGTCTCTGTGGCTCATTTGGGTACTCAGCTTCCACCTGTGTCCCCTTGTTCGCGTCCCTCCAGTGTTGAATAGTTCATCCTTGTTTACCCGGTCGATTCCCCTGAGGATTTTGTAGGTTGTGATCATGTCCCCCCTTACTCTTCTGTCTTCCAGTGCCGTAAGGTGCATTTCCCGCAGCCTTTCCTCATAACTCATGCCTCTCAGTTCTGGGACTAGTCTAGTAGCATACCTTTGGACTTTTTCCAGCTTCGTCTTGAGCTTGACAAGGTACGGGCTCCATGCTGGGGCCGCATACTCCAGGATTGGTCTTACATATGAGGTGTACAAGATTCTGAATGATTCTTTACACAGGTTCCTGAACGCCGTTCTGATGTTAGCCAGCCTCGCATATGCCGCAGACGTTATTCTCTTTATGTGGGCTTCAGGAGTCAGGTTTGGTGTGATATCATCTCCTAGATCTTTCTCTCTGTCTGTTTCATTAAGTACTTCATCTCCTATTCTGTATCCTGTGTCTGGCCTCCTGTTTCCACTGCCTTGTTTCATTACTTTGCATTTACTCGGGTTGAACTTCAACAGCCATTTGTTGGACCATTCACTCAGTTTATCTAGGTCATCTTGTAGCCTCCTACTATCATCCTCTGTTTCAATCCTTCTCATAATTTTTGCATCGTCGGCAAACATTGAGAGGAACGAATCTATACCCTCTGGGAGATCATTTACATATACCAGAAACATTATAGGTCCAAGGACTGACCCCTGCGGGACTCCACTTGTAACGTCTCGCCAATCTGAGACCTCACCCCTCACACAGACTCGTTGTCTCCTGTTGCTTAGGTACTCCTCTATCCACCGGAGTACCTTCCCTTTCACTCCAGCCTACATCTCCAACTTTCGCACTAGCCTCTTGTGTGGCACTGAATCAAAGGCTTTCTGACAATCCAAAAATATGCAGTCTGCCCACCCTTCTCTTTCTTGCCTTATTTTTGTTGCCTGGTCGTAGAATTCAAGTAACCCTGTGAGGCAGGACCTGCCATCCCTGAACCCATGTTGATGCTGTGTTACAAAGTTCCTTCGCTCCAGATGCTCCACTAGCTTTTTTCGCACAATCTTCTCCATCATCTTGCATGGTATGCAGGTTAGGGACACTGGCCTGTAGTTCAGTGCCTCCTGTCTATCCATTTTCTTGTATATCTGACTATGTTAGCTGCTTTCCAAATATCTGGCAGTTCCCCTGTTGCCAGTGATTTGTTATACACTATGGAGAGTGGTAGGCACAGTTCTCTTGCTCCTTCCTTTAGAACCCAAGGGAAGATTCCATCTGGGCCTATAGCTTTTGTCACATCCAACTCTAGTAAACACTTCCTTACTTCCCCGCTGGTAATCTCAAAGTCTTCCAGTGGTTCCTGGTTAGCTATTCCCTCACTTATCTCTGGAATTTCTCCTTGCTCTAAGGTAAAGACCTCCTGGAATTTCTTATTCAGTTCCTCACACACTTCCTTGTCATTTGTAGTGAATCCTTCCGCCCCTATCCTTAATCTCATAACCTGTTCCTTTACTGTTGTTTTTCTCCTAATGTGGCTATGCAACAATTTAGGCTGAGTCTTTGCCTTGCTTGCGATGTCATTTTCGTATTGTCTTTCTGCCTCTCTTCTCATCCTGACATATTCATTCCTGGCATTCTGGTATCTTTCTCTGCTCTCCAGTGTCCTGTTATTCCTATAGTTTCTCCATGCCCTTTTACTTTGCTGCTTAGCTAGCCTACATCTCTGATTAAACCATGGGTTTCTCATCTTCATTTCTCTGTTTTCCTTTTGGACTGGGACAAACTTGTTTGCTGCGTCCTTGCATTTTTGCGTGATGTAGTCCATCATATCTTGGGCCGTCTTTCCCCTGAGCTCTGTTTCCCATGCTATATCTGTTAGGAATTTTCTTAGGAATGGTTAGGTTAGGAATGCTGTGTGTGTGTGTGTGTGTGTGTGTGTGTGTGTGTGTGTGTGTGTGTGTGTGTGTGTGTGTGTGTGTGTGTGTGTGTGTGTGTGTGCGTATGTACTCACCTATTTGTACTCGCCTAATTGTGCCTGCGGGATTGAGCATTGACTCTTGGATCCCGCCTTTCGAGCATCAGTTGTTTACAGCAATGACTATGGTCCCGTTTCTCTATCATATCTAGTTTTAAAATTATGAATAGCATTTGCTTCCACAACCTGTTCCTTAAGTGCATTCCATTTTTCCACTACTCTCACACTAAAGAAAACTTCCTAACATCTCTGTGACTCATCTGAGTTTCCAGCTTCCACCCATGTCCCCTCGTTCTGTTACTATTCCGTGTGTACATTTCGTCTATGTCCACTCTGTCAATCCCCCTGAGTATTTTATACGTTCCTATCATGTCCCCCCTCTCTCTTCTCTTTTCTAGTGTCGTAAGGCACAGTTCCCTCAGGCGCTCCTCATACCCCATCCCTCGTAGCTCTGGGGCGAGTCTCGTTGCAAACCTCTGAACCTTTTCCAGTTTCATTATATGCTTCTTCAGGTGGGGACTCCATGATGGGGCGGCATACTCTAAGACTGGCCTCACGTAGGCAGTGTAAAGCGTCCTAAATGCCTCCTTATATGTGCCTCAGGAGACAGATTAGGTGTTACGTCCACGCCCAGGTCTCTTTCTCGCATCGTCACAGGTAGGCTGTTCCCCTTCATTGTGTACTGTCCCTTTGGTCTCCTATCTCCTAGTCCCATTTCCATAACTTTACATTTGCTCGTGTTGAACTCCAGTAGCCATTTCTCTGACCATCTCTGCAACCTGTTCAGGTCCTCTTGGAGGATCCTGCA
>NC_091171.1:4669086-4749891 GCF_040958095.1 Procambarus clarkii
TGCCCGTAGCCCTGGGGGCCCGGCGGTGACCGTAGCCCTGGGGGCCCGGCGGTGACCGTAGCCCTGGGGCCCGGCAGTGCCCGTAGCCCTGGGGGCCCGGCGGTGCCCGTAGCCCTGGGGCCCGGCGGTGCCCGTAGCCCTGGGGGCCCGGCAGTGCCCGTAGCCCTGGGGGCCCGGCGGTGACCGTAGCCCTGGGGGCCCGGCGGTGACCGTAGCCCTGGGGCCCGGCAGTGCCCGTAGCCCTGGGGGCCCGGCAGTGCCCGTAGCCCTGGGGCCCGGCGGTGACCGTAGCCCTGGGGCCCGGCAGTGCCCGTAGCCCTGGGGCCCGGCGGTGCCCGTAGCCCTGGGGCCCAGGCGGTGACCGTAGCCCTGGGGGCCCGGCGGTGACCGTAGCCCTGGGGCCCGGCAGTGCCCGTAGCCCTGGGGGCCCGGCGGTGCCCGTAGCCCTGGGGGCCCGGCGGTGCCCGTAGCCCTGGGGCCCGGCGGTGCCCGTAGCCCTGGGGCCCGGCGGTGCCCGTAGCCCTGGGGGCCCGGCGGTGCCCGTAGCCCTGGGGCCCGGCAGTGCCCGTAGCCCTGGGGGCCCGGCGGTGCCCGTAGCCCTGGGGGCCCGGCGGTGCCCGTAGCCCTGGGGCCCAGCAGTGCCCGTAGCCCTGGGGGCCCAGCAGTGCCCGTAGCCCTGGGGGCCCGGCGGTGCCCGTAGCCCTGGGGGCCCGGCGGTGCCCGTAGCCCTGGGGCCCGGCGGTGCCCGTAGCCCTGGGGCCCGGCGGTGACCGTAGCCCTGGGGCCCGGCGGTGACCGTAGCCCTGGGGGCCCGGCGGTGACCGTAGCCCTGTGGCCCGGCGGTGACCGTAGCCCTGGGGGCCCTGCGGTGACCGTAGCCCTGGGGCCCGGCGGTGCCCGTAGCCCTGGGGCCCGGCAGTGCCCGTAGCCCTGGGGGCCCGGCGGTGCCCGTAGCCCTGGGGGCCCGGCGGTGCCCGTAGCCCTGGGGCCCAGCAGTGCCCGTAGCCCTGGGGGCCCGGCGGTGCCCGTAGCCCTGGGGGCCCGGCGGTGCCCGTAGCCCTGGGGGCCCAGCGGTGCCCGTAGCCCTGGGGCCCGGCGGTGCCCGTAGCCCTGGGCCCCGGCAGTGCCCGTAGCCCTGGCAGTGCCCGTAGCCCTGGGGGCCCGGCGGTGCCCGTAGCCCTGGGGGCCCGGCGGTGCCCGTAGCCCTGGGGGCCAGGCGGTGCCCGTAGCCCTGGGGCCCGGCAGTGCCCGTAGCCCTGGGGGCCCGGCGGTGACCGTAGCCCTGGGGCCCGGCGGTGACCGTAGCCCTGGGGGCCCGGTGGTGCTCGTAGCCCTGGGGCCCGGCGGTGCCCGTAGCCCTGGGGGCCCGGCGGTGCCCGTAGCCTTGGGGCCCGGTGGTGCCCGTAGCCCTGGGGGCCCGGCGGTGCCCGTAGCCCTGGGGGCCCGGCGGTGCCCGTAGCCCTGGGGGCCCGGCGGTGACCGTAGCCCTGAGGCCCCGGCGGTGACCGTAGCCCTGTGGCCCGGCGGTGACCGTAGCCCTGGGGGCCCGGCGGTGCCCGTAGCCCTGGGGGCCCGGCGGTGACCGTAGCCCTGGGGGCCCGGCGGTGCCCGTAACCCTGGGGCCCGGCGGTGACCGTAGCCCTGGGGGCCCGGCGGTGCCCGTAGCCCTGGGGGCCCGGCGGTGACCGTAGCCCTGGGGGCCCGGCGGTGCCCGTAACCCTGGGGCCCGGCGGTGCCCGTAGCCCTGCGGGCCCGGCGGTGACCGTAGCCCTGCGGGCCCGGCGGTGACCGTAGCCCTGGGGGCCCGGCGGTGACCGTAGCCCTGCGGGCCCGGCGGTGACCGTAGCCCTGGGGCCCGGCGTTGACCGTAGCCCTGGGGCCCGGCGGTGACCGTATCCCTGGGGCCCGGCGGTAACCGTAGCCCTGGGGCCCGGCGGTGACCGTAGCCCTGGGGCCCGGCGGTGACCGTAGCCCTGGGGGCCCGGCGGTAACTGTAGCCCTGGGGCCCGGCAGTGACCGTAGCCCTGGGGCCCCGGCGGTGACCGTAGCCCTGGGGCCCCGGCGGTGACCGTAGCCCTGGGGCCCGGCGGTGACCGTAGCCCTGGGGCCCGGCGGTGACCGTAGCCCTGGGGCCCCGGCGGTGACCGTAGCCCTGGGGCCCCGGCGGTGACCGTAGCCCTGGGGCCCGGCGGTGCCCGTAGCCCTGGGGTCCGGCGGTGCTCGTAGCCCTGGGGCCCGGCGGTGGCCGTAGCCCTGGGGCCCGGTGGTGACCGTAGCCCTGGGGGCCCGGTGGTGCCCGTAGCCCTGGGGGCCCGGTGGTGCCCGTAGCCCTGGGGCCCGGCGGTGCCCGTAGCCCTGGGGCCCGGCGGTGCCCGTAGCCCTGGGGCCCGGCGGTGCCCGTAGCCCTGGGGCCCGGCGGTGCCCGTAGCCCTGGGGCCCGGTGGTGCCCGTAGCCCTGGGGCCCGGCGGTGCCCGAAGCTCTTGAGCACAATTAATACATAAAGCTAGCAAAATACAATCAATATTCAACTTGCACAATCATCACATAACTTCAATTGCAATCACTTCTCTATTTGTACAATCATAACAATGTGTTCAAATACAATCTGGACAATCAAGACACATTTGTAGAGACATTTTCCAAAACATGACTACATCATCTGTTATAATAAGCCGAGTTTTTCAACCAACTGGTTTCTCTGTATTCAAAGCTGATAAGCACTCGTATATTTCTTAAGATATTTCAAGAACATAATTGATAAACTGGTTTATAATTCCCTCACAAAGTATTTCCCGATTCATCCAATTTATTTCCATTGTTTCAATACATTAAATATCTTAGTAATGCCCCTTTATCAGAGGCAGTTGAGTCGCGCGGCACTGAGTTAGGGTCAAGCCAGCCGGGAGATTTCAATGCCAAACGAGTAATGAACTTGTACGTTCAAACTTATTTCCTTTGATTAAGGCGGAAATGAATAGGAGATAAAGGACGTTTTATTCACTCACACACTGTCACTTATACGACACCAACCCCACAACACACCGTCACTAACACCACGCCAACCCCACAACACACCGTCACTAACACCACGCCAACCCCACAACACACCGTCACTAACACCACACCAACCCCACAACACACCGTCACTAACACCACACCAACCCTCACCAACATAGTGGCGAGGGGAACATGCCGTTTTGGAACAGGGTGTAGATACTTCCACCCTAAATTATGTCAATTTTCAATTAGGGACAAAAAATGCTACAATCTTCAGTGTCCGGAATTCCCCGTGAGAGGTACACAGCGTTATAGACGGGAAGATCACTATGACACTACTGGAAAATTTTTAGAGGAAGGCAGAAACAGTAGAAAATATAAGAGAGGAACAGTCAGATGGAACCACTACAGGATTACAGAGGGGAAGGGAGATACCCACAAGACTGGAATACAAATTATCAACAAGCACACAGGTACTACACCACACAACACTCGTCCTACTACCAAAACTGGACGAATCACTTCCAAAACAACACACCCTGGACCGGGGTAGAGTGGGGGGGGGAGAACTACCAAAGCCTACCAGAAGGGACACACAATGTGGGAAGTCATTCATATTACCAAACATACAAGGCTTGAAATTAAAATCAAGAAATAAAGTTAAGTTCATAAATGGCCTCCTAATAGATTCGAACTCAGTATTTGGTGCATTTACAGAAACCCACACAAAACACAACATGGATAGTGAAATCTGGATTCCGAATTATAATCTATATAGATGTGACAGAGTAATTAGGTCAAGTGGAGGAGTAGGTCTGTATATTAAAGAGGAGCTGGCATGCACAGAGCTCCTGAACTCGCCCAATGAGGTGGTAGAGGTACTTGGAATCAAGGTAGAAAATATTAATCTACTTATTATTTTAATATACAAACCGCCAGATGCAACAGTTGAGGAATTCACTGAACAGATCCACAAAATAGAGAATATCCTTGATGACCTAGCAACCCCAGTACCAGATATTGTCTTCCTTGGAGACTTCAATCTACCCAGTTTAAAATGGAGAATAGTAAACAATAACATTATAGCAGGAAGTCAACCTGGAAATAACCAACCACAGGTCAGAGAACTACTGAGCTTCTGTGACAAATTCTCGCTCAGTCAGCAGATTACAGAACCAACTAGGAACGAGTACACGCTGGACCTGATATTCACGAACAATGAGAAGCTAATCAGAGACATTACTGTCTCAGACACTACGTACTCGGACCACAAGCTCATTGAAGTGCAAACTAACATTAATAACGGTAGTAGACCCAAGAGAAAGAACAAGCGAGAAGGGTTATTCAATAAATACAATTTTAATAATAAAAGGATAGACTGGGAGAAAATAAACAGGGAATTTACAAACATTCAATGAGAAAATGTTCTAAGAAATAAAAAATCCTAAACAAGGAATAGAAAAACTGACTTCTGAAGCATATGAAGTCTGTCTGAAACATGTTCCTTTGAGGAAAGCCACAAAGAGGTCCAATGTAGAAAGAGAACGCAGACGACATTACAAAAGGAGGAAGAAATTAACGGAAATGCTTAAGCAGATACGACTCTCCATACAGAGAAGAAATAATTTAAACAGGGAGATTGAAGAAATCGAACAGAGACTGAAGCATTCCTATCAGACTGAAGAATGGCAACTAGAACAGAAAGCAATTCAAGAAATAAGGAAAACCCTAAAATATTTCTTCCCATATGCTAAGTCAAAGCGAAAACCACTGCCAGTATTGGACCTATTCGTATTAGTGAAGGTTCATACATTGAGGATGACATAGAAATTTGTGAAATCCTAAAAAAAATCAATATGAGGACATGTTTAGCACTCCGATACTCAGCATGAAAGTGGAAGATTCGGACAATTTCTTTATGAATGATACTCAAACACCTGTAAATATAACTGATATCAACACGAGCGAAGTAGATTTTGGAAGAGAAATTGACAATATGCCCATGCACTCAGCCCCAGGTCCAGACTCATGTAATTCAATATTTATAAAGAAATGCAAAGTGCCAGTAGCACAGGCACTCAGTATAGTGTGGAGGAAGAGCTTGGACACGGGGAAGATACCAGATGCGCTTAAAGCAGCAGACATAGCCCCTCTACACAAGGGAGGGAGCAAAGCATTGGCAAAGAATTATAGACCAGTTTTACTAACGTCCCACATAATAAAAGTATTTGAGAGAGTAATCAGGAGTCAGGTCACTAGATTCATGGAAACCAATGACCTCCACAGCCCAGGCCAACATGGATTTAGAGCGGGAAGATCATTCCTCTCACAGCTACTTGACCACTATCACAAAATCACTGAGGCATTAGAAGAAAAACAGAATGCAGAAGTTGTATACACAGATTTTGCCATGGCATTCGACAAATGTGACCATGGAGTGA
The DNA here is from genome assembly GCF_040958095.1 of Procambarus clarkii. Taxonomy (NCBI): domain Eukaryota; kingdom Metazoa; phylum Arthropoda; class Malacostraca; order Decapoda; family Cambaridae; genus Procambarus; species Procambarus clarkii. The sequence continues at coordinate 4,674,526 of NC_091171.1, forward strand.
TTGCACACAAAATGAAGTCAATGGATATAACTGGTAAAGTAGGACGCTGGATACTCAATTTCCTGTCGAATAGAACACAAAGAGTAACAGTCAATCACGTAAAATCGAGTTCGAGCGCAGTTAAAAGCTCTGTTCCTCAAGGTACAGTCCTTGCACCACTGCTATTCCTTATTCTCATATCAGATATAGACAAAAATACTAGTCATAGCTTCGTGTCATCCTTTGCAGATGATACAAAAATCAGCATGAAAATTACCTCTGCTGAAGACATTGAAAAACTACAGACATTAACAAAATTTTCGATTGGGCAGCAAAAAATAACATGATGTTTAACGGTGATAAATTCCAGGTACTCAGATACGGCAAAAATGATGATCTGAAACATAATACAGGGTACAAAACACAATCGAATCTGCCCATAGTAGGAAAATAGCATGTCAATGATTTGGAAATAATGATGTTCGACGACCTAAGGTTTAGGGAGCATAACCAAGCAAATATTGCGTCAGCCAGAAAAATGATAGGATGGATTACGAGAACTTTCAAATCCAGGGATCCCATCACAATGGTTGTACTCTTCAAATCACTTGTGTTGTCCCGTCTTGAGTACTGCTCAGTACTCGCTTCCCCCTTCAGAGCAGGAGAGATTGCTGAAATAGAGGGAATACAGAGAACATATACGGCACGCATAGACGAGATAAAGCACCTAAATTACTGGGATCGTCCCAAAGCTCTCCAAATGTACTCACTAGAAAGGAGACGAGAGAGATACCAAATAATGTACATGGAAAATACTGGAATGTACATGGAAATACCAAATAATGTACATGGAAAATACTGGAGGGACAGGTCCCAAATCTACACAGTAAAATAACAACGTACTGGAGTGAACGATATGGAAGAAAATGCAGAATAGAACCAGTGAAGAGCAGAGGTGCCATGGGTACAATCAGAGAACACTGTATAAACATCAGAGGTCCGCGGTTGTTCAACGTCCTCCCAGCGAGCATCAGAAATATTGCCAGAACAACCGTGGACATCTTCAAGAGGAAACTAGATTGTTTCCTCCAAGGAGTGCCGGACCAACCGGGCTGTGGTGGGTATGTGGGCCTGCGGGCCGCTCCAAACAACAGCCTGGTGGACCAAACTCTCACAAGTCAAGCCTGGCCTCAGGCCGGGCTTGGGGAGTAGAAGAACTCCCAGAACCCCATCAACCAGGTATCCAGCAGGTAACCCCACAACACACCGACACTCTCCCCACACAAAGAGCAGGCCGAGGCATATAGGGAGGGCAGACATCCTGCTTCAGGAAGGACAGTCCTGCTCTTGAACACTGTCCTCTTTCCTGCGCCGCCTCAAGGAGAACATTAACTTGTCCTCCTTTTTGGGTCTTGTCTAAAAAGAACTATAAAAAGATGTTTTACATATACTACACCAACGGGAAGTTCAAGAACTGAAGGTCACAGTAACCACCCACATTTTAATTATAATTTTATGTAGTTGTCGTTGGCCGCGCTACGGTGTTGTGTGGGTGACAGTCAAGCTGTCAAGCACACGTGGGAGTAGTGACGGGGGGGGGGGGGGGGTAATAGACGGGAATGAGTGACAGGGGAGTGGTGACGGTCAGTCGGCCCAAGGCCACAGTGGACAGCGGTAGTCAATATTCGGACCTTTAATCCCCTAAATAAATGCCGAAAAGATAGACTATATACGCATGGATGTTTCTAAAGAATTAGGATTTATTGCTAAAAGCAGAATAGGTGACTTTCAATGTATTTTGTTCATTATGCCGCCGTGATGTGGATATTAGCGGCATGGGAACAAGGCAGGTATACGACACACTGCCGCAGATAAACTCATTTAACACTGGTAGGGTCAGTACGTCATCAATTATCATTTTCCTCCCCAGCATGTCAAGATAACATAATAATCACTGGAGAGTTGTGTGAAGCGCATCATCAGTTGATTGACAGTTGAGTCAGGACCAAAGAGCCAAAGCTCAATCCCCGCAAGTACAACTAGATGAGTACTAGTGCTGAATGTGGAGTCAAAGTTAACAGACTTGTAAAGTGACTCACTGATAGTGAACGGTGTAACGTGTGGGAAACTACAGGATAAACTGTGGGAACAGGTTCTAAAAGAACGGGATCCTGAACACACACAGGTGGATTACGCCACAGAACCTGGCTTGCCCTTTACAGTTGCAAGTGATGCTTTAAACACCGGCGCAACACAGTCTTCCCGATGCTTCTGAGACATCCCTGTGAGGAGGCTGCCCCTCCTCACATTGTCATTGTGAGGAGGGGCAGCCCGTCCTCCTAACAAAGACCCAAAGTCCATTCCATCCACCCGCCAAACCCCCAGCCGTTTATGAATGAAAAACGGTTTACACACGACTCAGAACTGCTGACGTTCGAACACTTCCGGAACAAGTGCTTCACTGACGAATTTTGTCCGAACCACAACGCTGTAAATGCTTCACCCACGTACTACAAATACTAATAATCGCCAACAGAACCTAAACACCTAACCTAACCTATGCCTATATATGCACAATATGCTAATATATTATAATAATTTATATTTGAGAAAATTTTCGTTTTGAATGAACAGCATGTTAATATTTATGAATGCGTCTGTGGGGTCGACCGCTGGATGGAATGGACTTCAGTAGAGGACGGGTTGGAGAAAGGAGTGCAGCCTGCGTTACTGGACATTTACAATGATAACAGTGAATTATCATAGATCATAATAAATCAGTTACTATCTAGAGACGTCAGGTCTGAAACTGAATTAATTGTCTGCATTTATAAATGGCACTGCAAGTGTAAACAATGGAAAACACAACAGTGTTTGTTAGAAACTAAAAATTGCTCAATGTAACATTATTCCTGCAAACTGTCAGGCTCAGATTTTGCACAATGCAACAAAATTTGCAACAGGAAAACTGTAAATTGATGTTCAAAATTTGTACTTGAAGTGTATAACCATTTCAGAGATCAGCATAGTTATAGGAATCTGGTGAATTTGTTGAGGTTGATAGTTGCAGTTTGTTGCGGCAGGAACTGTTTGTTGCTGACTTTCCTTCAGCCAGCTATTGACTTAAATGCTGGTTAGTCGTAAACAGTTACTTCAGAGCACAGGAGGAGTGACCCAGGGTACTATGCAAGTGCTTTGGAATTGAAGGAAGTGCCTGTGAATTGTCAGAGGTCTATTTCTTCTTCTTTAGTCACAGTCTTAAGTTATTCTCAGACACTATTGGAGGAGTAGAAGCCAAGGTTTCCTCAGGTCTTAGAGCCAACCCTGTCGAAATGTTGGGTTATCTGGTGACTCTCATGAAAGCATACAGTGAAGACCAATACCTGAGGAAGGGAAGCCTCACCTCCCTTACCTTTCTCACATGGTATGATGCTGAGGAGAGATCGAGGTCCCTTCCTTATGATGTAGGGGGAGGGGAAGAGAGGGGTGCGAGATCCCCCCATCCCCCCCCCAACATCATGATGTGGGAGGGAAGGGAGTCATTATATGCTTGTGGAGCGGCCGGCGGCCTCCTCTGCCGATCTGTCACGAGGTGGACTTATCTACTGCTTGCCTTACAAATTATACAGATAGGATCACCGCCTCTTTTGTCCGCCTCCCACGCCCCTTCCAACTGCTACCCCTTCCCCATCCCCCGGGGGAGTCCCTCGGGGCCACCTCCCTCCCAACTCCTCCTCCCTCCTCTACACTGTAGCACGTCCCAAAAGATCTTTAACTGCTTCTTAAGATTTTAGTGGTGATTGTAAGCGGCGGTCCTCCCCCCCCCCTGAACCCTGACCACATCTTCCCAATCATCGCCTTACTGGCCCCCCCCCCCAACCTGCCCAATTACCTGTACCATCACAAGCCGCCCCCAACCAAGTCCCCTCCATCACCCCCCCCCCACCTTGCCGAAAGATTCTCTGTCTTCCACTACGAGCACCAGACCCCCACACAAAATCCACCCCTTCAACCAGAACCCCCCCCCCCCGCATATACTCCCCCCCCCTTCCACCAGACACCACAAACCATCACCCCCCCCCCCTTCCACCAGACACGGAGCCCCCACTGAAAGAAACTGGAAATAGTTAAACAATTTGCGACGAGGCTATTCCTGGAGTTGTAAGGGATGGGATATGAAGAGCGACTGAAGGAACTAAACCTGACGACGTTAGAAAAAAGGAGAGAGCGGGGAGATATGATAGCAGCATACAAAATACTTAGGGGAATTGACAGAGTTGAAATGTTCAACAGTTCAAATGTTCAGACGAAATGTTCACACGGAAAACCAACAGAACAAGGAGACATGGGTGGAAGCTGGAAACTCAGATAAGTTATAGAGATGTTAGAAAGTTTAAACAACCGAAGGCTAGAAAGGCGGGATCCAAGAGCCAACGCTCGATCCTGCAGGCACAAATAGCCGAGTACACACACACACACACACACATTAGGAGCCGAACCCGGCAGTGCCCGGGACAGTCTCTCTCTCACCTACCACCACCACCCCTCCCCACTTTCCTTTCTCCCCAAGTCCCCCTTCCTTCCCCTCTCCCTTTTCCTCCTTTCTCTCCGTTCTTTTCACCTCCCCATTCCCCCACCTCTCCCCCTCTTCGTGTCTGCTGCTTGACACTGTCTACTGAACCATGGTACTATAGTTCCAGTTACTGTGTTCCCGTTATTATTGGTATGAAGCGCTCTTCAGCCTCTTTGTATCTCCATTTCACGTGACCAATCATTATCTGGTTATCTGGAGGTTATCTTTAGATGATATCGGGGCTTAGAGTCCCCGCGGCCCGGTCCTCGACCAGGCCTCCTTTTTGTTACACACCCCCAGGAAGCAGCCCGTAGCAGCTGTCTAACTCCCAGGTACCTATTTACTGCTAGGTAACAGAGGCATTAGGGTGAAAGAAATATGTTGCCCATTTGTTTCCGCCTCCACCGGGGATTGAACCCGGAACCTCTGGACTACGAATCCCGAGCGCTGTCCACTCAGCTGGCAGACCCCCTCAGGGCCCCCCCCCCCTGTCAGGTTGGAAGCATTTGGTAGTAAGAGAAAGTATGATAGGCAGAGAGTGTCTGAGAGGCATAGTGTCTGAGAGATAAGAGGCACAGGGTGGGAAAGGGGCAGAAGGGGTGTATGAGAGACATTAATGCCACGACTCTGAGATATTGCCAAAGAAGTTAAATAAAGTACTCATTAAGATTACCGTGTCTTTGGAGCAGTTGCAGCCTATTACAACTGCTTCTAGAATTGGTCAATTATTTTGTGTGAGGCAATTCATATTTACCGCACTTCTCCATTATAACTATTAAAGAAAAGTTATACCCAGTGGGACTTTTGTGGGGTCGGCTATTGTGTTGAGAGGTGTCTGGAGGACTGCGTCCCGTCTACGAGATGCACAGTATCCGGCGGGTTTTCTGCACCGGATATGAGACCAGTTTTAGGAGACAAGTTGAGAGCCACAGTATAGTGCTGATGGCTCATAGAAATCAAAGGTTAAAATGGAATGTGTGGAGTAACAGGTATCCTGGAGTACTGTGTTGGCACTACTTCACTCTACAGCTGCTGTGACGACCAAGCTCCAGGAGGGAGGTCAGCAGGCGGGTGGCCGCTGCAGGTAGGAGGTCTGTGGGAACCGACCTGTGAGATTTATATTTATTTAATTTATATGAATTTATATTTACGTTAATTTATATACTTCGATAGCAATTTGTATAATGATAAGTGGACTGTACTTCTGCGATAATCTCATAATCTCACAAATCGATCCTCTACACATTAGGGGGGTTTATTATATTAATATATATGCAGCCAATCAAACTACAGTAACTACATACATTGATGAGGTTCCTTATCTTATAGTACAGCAGGTTAGTCCACCAGGTATAACTAGGGTGTAGACACCAAATTATCCTCTTTGAGGTAGCTTCCATCACCCAGTAACTGGTGCACAAAATCTTGCATCCTCGTCTTGACCTGTCAAAAGTGCGCTAGCTGTGAAGCCAGATACCTATATATGACAAGTATATCAGAGAAACAGTACATGGAACATGAAGACCTGGCTTAATTACCTTTAGTTTGAGGCTTCCACGTAATCTAACCGGGTCACCCTATATCCTGACATTAATGGCCATAAATGAATGATAAACGGGTTTCGGATAGACACTTAACTTGAATTGTAGACATCGTGTTGGAGATGGTACCTTTGGTTTCCATAACACTACGTCCAAGTAAAATTAACAGGAGCCGTATTTGCTCCCGTGTGCCTCTGGTCTCATATAAACAATGGCTGTTTAACTCTCCATACTATTGACGTTACTGGCCGACATTGTCCAGAATGATAGGAGCCGAATTTGCTCCACACGTCTCGGAGGTGACACAACAATGGCTCCCTCCTTCCTCCCTCTGACGCCTGGCCTACTTTGTCCAGATTTCAGAAAGTGATAGAAGGGTCACATTTACTCTACTTTAATATTGATAATTAAGTTAATTTATATGAGATGTTTTTATGATGGTAAAGTCCAAAGACTAATGTATTTAAGAATAATTCCCAGCAAAATAGCTGGTGAATTATAATAGTATGTGGTGATGATATCCCGTTTTCTTTAGATGGTAATTCCACTACAAGTTACGTTTTCTATGGGTAACTTGTTGGTAATACAGCTATTATCTGTATGATTATTAAATGGTGTCGGATTTTCCGATATAATTCCCCAGGGGGCTGCTCACGGGTCGAAGTCCTATTTAGAACAGACGAACACCGATACTCCTCCTTCGAATTATTAGATTAATCACACATTTGTGCGTCTGTTCGTACAGGACGGATGTCCCATACTAGAGTTGCAGGGGTTAGAAGTCTAATGCGATTTCATTTCCCTGTCAACTCTTGAAAGGCTAATATTCAAGCCTATTACATATTATTTAACCCAGAAGACTGAATGTGATCAAGTACTACAGTCAAGTATGATTCAGGGACTGCAGTGAGATCAGTGACATTAGATATAACTTGAAGTTTGTTCAGGTAACTGGTCACTGATATATAAACACTGAGGCCCATGGAATACATCTTGATTAAATAATAAATGTATCAAATCAGTCATCAGATTTATTGGGGTTTAATTTAGTTAATTGATTCAGAAGATTGAATAGCTCATCATTAAAGTAAAGTATGGTTCTGAGACTGCAGTGGGTTCAGTGACATTGGTCGCAGTGACTTGTAGCTGCTTAAGCTACTGTTCACTGATTTGCCACTGAGGCCTCATGAACTCATCTCCAGCTTTAAATGATGATACTAATATCAACCTCTGTTGGTATAGTCAGCTGTAATCTCCTAGTATAATGCTACTGGAGAAATATAATCAGCTGACAAATTTAGGTTTCTACTGGTATTGTTTATCTGCAGTCATAGGTCTCCCCAGGCTTGATACTGGGCCTGAGAGTAATTTACCTCCTGCAGAGTTTAACATGGTTATGCCCTGATATTTAGTAGGGCTACCAATGAATTGATGGTAGTAGTCTGTCCCCACAAGGACAGCCATTTGGCATTTGATTTGCTCAAATTTACCTGCAGCTGCTTGATAATAGCTTTCCAGGTCAGCATAATCAACTTGAGATTGTTGTGACAAATCTTCACATTTCTTGATCTGTCTTGTTAAGTGGCCTTTAAGACCTGCAAGGGTTCTTTTCATTCTCCCTGCATTATCCATACTGGCTAGTTGGTGAAGCCTTGTGGGGCTTGTACTTGGGCTGCTCATAATACTGAACAAGCTCTAATGGTAGCCTAGGGTAAATTCTGAACTCACTAGGCAATAATCCTACCTCTACTAGAGGTTAGCACTTAAAATTAATACACATTATATATATACAATCATCCACACTAATGATTTGAGTGATAAACCAGTGTCACTGGAAGTACCTTTAGGTTAGCTCCTCTATATCACCCTAGGATGGTAGAGACACTAATTAATCACTCAAAGGTGTAATGATCATAAGTAAATTATTATATATACACAACTCAACTCGAGTTGATAAAAATTACACCCAAAATAGGGTCTGGACCATTCATTAATGGTGTTAGGTTGATCAATATAGTACAACTGACTATGGTAATAATGGGACTAGGATGAACAATAATAGTTCAACTAGTCAATGGTTAATATCCTACCCTGTTGTGGGTTGGCAATTAGTAAATATTATACTGTGATCACTAGTGCAATATATATTAAATAATTCTCTATTTTGGAGAAATAATATACACAATTATTGATAATAGCCTCTTAATTAGCCTCTATGAAACTTCTAATATTATCTAGAAGTATTAAATATTATTAGTGACCTCGCGAAATAAACTCCACAAAATTCGTAGATAATCTCTCGCGAAATGTAACACCACGAAATCCGTGAACAATCTCGCGACAGTCACTAATTGGCTGGCTTCAATATTAGCGCTGTCATTTCACGAAATAACACGCCACCAAATTTCTGTGGGTGTGCATGAAACCGCTGACGAAGCTGAACTGGGCTGAGGGAGGCTCCTGAGCTCCCTCGAGGCTACGCTGCCGTCTATGACTGGCTGGCTTTGTTTAAATAACACTGCACTAGTATATTTAATGAATCCACTGGATAACTGGTTCATCCGGTACTAAGATGACCAAATGTGGGTTCAAAGGATCAAATAATCCGTCATCCGGTTCGAAGATGACCAAATAATGTGGGAACCGACCTGTGAGATTTATATTTATTTAATTTATATGAATTTATATTTACGTTAATTTATATACTTCGATAGCAATTTGTATAATGATAAGTGGACTGTATTTCTGCGATAATCTCATAATCTCACAAATCGATCCTCTACACATTAGGGGGGTTTATTATATTAATATATATGCAGCCAATCAAACTACAGTAACTACATACATTGATGAGGTTCCTTATCTTATAGTACAGCAGGTTAGTCCACCAGGTATAACTAGGGTGTAGACACCAAATTATCCTCTTTGAGGTAGCTTCCATCACCCAGTAACTGGTGCACAAAATCTTGCATCCTCGTCTTGACCTGTCAAAAGTGCGCTAGCTGTGAAGCCAGATACCTATATATGACAAGTATATCAGAGAAACAGTACATGGAACATGAAGACCTGGCTTAATTACCTTTAGTTTGAGGCTTCCACGTAATCTAACCGGGTCACCCTATATCCTGACATTAATGGCCATAAATGAATGATAAACGGGTTTCGGATAGACACTTAACTTGAATTGTAGACATCGTGTTGGAGATGGTACCTTTGGTTTCCATAACACTACGTCCAAGTAAAATTAACAGGAGCCGTATTTGCTCCCGTGTGCCTCTGGTCTCGTATAAACAATGGCTGTTTAACTCTCCATACTATTGACGTTACTGGCCGACATTGTCCAGAATGATAGGAGCTAAATTTGCTCCACACGTCTCGGAGGTGACACAACAATGGCTCCCTCCTTCCTCCACTCTGACGCCTGGCTTACATTGTCCAGATTTCAGAAAGTGATAGAAGGGTCACATTTACTCTACTTTAATATTGATAATTAAGTTAATTTATATGAGATGTTTTTATGATGGTAAAGTCCAAAGACTAATGTATTTAAGAATAATTCCCAGCAAAATAGCTGGTGAATTATAATAGTATGTGGTGATGATATCCCGTTTTCTTTAGATGGTAATTCCACTACAAGTTACGTTTTCTATGGGTAACTTGTTGGTAATACAGCTATTATCTGTATGATTATTAAATGGTGTCGGATTTTCCGACAAGGTCAGCAGGCGGGTGGCCGCTGCAGGTGGGAGGTCAGCAGGCGGGTGGCAGCTCCAGGAGGGAGGTCAGCAGGCGGGTGGGAGCTCCAGGAGGGAGGTCAGCAGGCGGGTGGCAGCTCCAGGAGGGAGGTCAGCAGGCGGGTGGGAGCTCCAGGAGGGAGGTCAGCAGGCGGGTGGCAGCTGCAGGAGGGAGGTCAGCAGGCGGGTGGCAGCTCCAGGAGGGAGGTCAGCAGGCGGGTGGCAGCTCCAGGAGGGAGGTCAGCAGGCGGGTGGCAGCTCCAGGAGGGAGGTCAGCAGGCGGGTGGGAGCTCCAGGAGGGAGGTCAGCAGGCGGGTGGCAGCTCCAGGAGGGAGGTCAGCAGGCGGGTGGCAGCTCGAGGAGGGAGGTCAGCAGGCGGGTGGCAGCTCCAGGAGGGAGGTCAGCAGGCGGGTGGCAGCTCCAGGAGGGAGGTCAGCAGGCGGGTGGCAGCTGCAGGAGGGAGGTCAGCAGGCGGGTGGCAGCTCCAGGAGGGAGGTCAGCAGGCGGGTGGGAGCTCCAGGAGGGAGGTCAGCAGGCGGGTGGCAGCTGCAGGAGGGAGGTCAGCAGGCGGGTGGCAGCTCCAGGAGGGAGGTCAGCAGGCGGGTGGCAGCTCCAGGAGGGAGGTTAGCAGGCGGGTGGCAGCTGCAGGAGGAAGGTCAGCAGGCGGGTGGCAGCTGCAGGAGGGAGGTCAGCAGGCGGGTGGGAGCTCCAGGAGGGAGGTCAGCAGGCGGGTGGCAGCTGCAGGAGGAAGGTCAGCAGGCGGGTGGCAGCTGCAGGAGGAAGGTCAGCAGGCGGGTGGCAGCTGCAGGAGGGAGGTCAGCAGGCGGGTGGCAGCTCCAGGAGGGAGGTCAGCAGGCGGGTGGCAGCTGCAGGAGGAAGGTCAGCAGGCGGGTGGGAGCTCCAGGAGGGAGGTCAGCAGGCGGGTGGGAGCTCCAGGAGGGAGGTCAGCAGGCGGGTGGGAGCTCCAGGAGGGAGGTCAGCAGGCGGGTGGGAGCTCCAGGAGGGAGGTCAGCAGGCGGGTGGGAGCTCCAGGAGGGAGGTCAGCAGGCGGGTGGGAGCTCCAGGAGGGAGGTCAGCAGGCGGGTGGCAGCTCCAGGAGGGAGGTCAGCAGGCGGGTGGGAGCTGCAGGAGGGAGGTCAGCAGGCGGGTGGCAGCTCCAGGAGGGAGGTCAGCAGGCGGGTGGCAGCTCCAGGAGGGAGGTCAGCAGGCGGGTGGCAGCTCCAGGAGGGAGGTCAGCAGGCGGGTGGCAGCTGCAGGAGGGAGGTCAGCAGGCGGGTGGCAGCTCCAGGAGGGAGGTCAGCAGGCGGGTGGCAGCTGCAGGAGGGAGGTCAGCAGGCGGGTGGCAGCTCCAGGAGGGAGGTCAGCAGGCGGGTGACAGCTGCACGAGGGAGGTCAGCAGGCGGGTGACAGCTGCAGGAGGGAGGTCAGCAGGCGGGTGGGAGCTGCAGGAGGGAGGTCAGCAGGCGGGTGGCAGGCGGGTGGGAGCTCCAGGAGGGAGGTCAGCAGGCGGGTGGGAGCTCCAGGAGGGAGGTCAGCAGGCGGGTGGGAGCTCCAGGAGGGAGGTCAGCAGGTGGGTGGCAGCTGCAGGAGGGAGGTCAGCAGGCGGGTGGGAGCTCCAGGAGGGAGGTCAGCAGGCGGGTGGGAGCTCCAGGAGGGAGGTCAGCAGGCGGGTGGGAGCTCCAGGAGGGAGGTCAGCAGGCGGGTGGCAGCTCCAGGAGGGAGGTCAGCAGGCGGGTGGGAGCTCCAGGAGGGAGGTCAGCAGGCGGGTGGGAGCTCCAGGAGGGAGGTCAGCAGGCGGGTGGCAGCTCCAGGAGGGAGGTCAGCAGGCGGGTGGCAGCTCCAGGAGGGAGGTCAGCAGGCGGGTGGGAGCTCCAGGAGGGAGGTCAGCAGGCGGGTGGGAGCTCCAGGAGGGAGGTCAGCAGGCGGGTGGGAGCTCCAGGAGGGAGGTCAGCAGGCGGGTGGCAGCTCCAGGAGGGAGGTCAGCAGGCGGGTGGCAGCTGCAGGAGGGAGGTCAGCAGGCGGGTGGCAGCTCCAGGAGGGAGGTCAGCAGGCGGGTGGGAGCTCCAGGAGGGAGGTCAGCAGGCGGGTGACAACTCCAGGAGGGAGGTCAGCAGGCGGGTGGGAGCTCCAGGAGGGAGGTCAGCAGGCGGGTGGGAGCTCCAGGAGGGAGGTCAGCAGGCGGGTGGGAGCTCCAGGAGGGAGGTCAGCAGGCGGGTGGGAGCTCCAGGAGGGAGGTCAGCAGGCGGGTGGGAGCTCCAGGAGGGAGGTCAGCAGGCGGGTGGGAGCTCCAGGAGGGAGGTCAGCAGGCGGGTGGCAGCTCCAGGAGGGAGGTCAGCCCTGGAACCGATACGAACCCCCCCCCTCCCTCTCCGGAGGCCCAGAACCAAAGGTGCCCTAAGGAGGAAGACAGGAGTGGACTGCCCGTCCGCCTGAGGTGCTCCAGAGTCACTGGACTATCGGGAGGATCAAAGCATATCGCCAGACCATAAGTCATAAGGCTGGCAGAGGCATGACGGTGCATGGCGGGCCTGGAGACCCACCCGTCCCCAGCACAGACTAATGCTCCGGCAATTTGCAGCCTCAATCATTGTGTTGCTATTATGGGGATGACGTCTACCTACCCGACGCCACATGGGGGGAAGGTGGGGGTAGAATGGGGAGGGGAACAGGTAAGGTAGGGAGATCTATATATCACCTATATCACAAGGGAGATATAGGTGCTGGTATATCACCACTTTGAAGGCAGTTTAGTCCGGAAATAACGGAGAAAATTAAAAACAACAGAAGAATCCATGGTTCAATCAGGCATATAAGTAGGCAAAGGAATTAAGTTCAAGAACATGGAGAAAATACAGGAATAACAGAACACCGGAGAGCAGGGAGAGATACCAGAGGGCCAGGAATGAGTACATCAGAGTGAGGAGAGAAGCAGAGAGACAGTTTGAAAATGACATCGCGAGTAAAGCCAAGACCGAACCAACACTGCTCCACAGCCACATCAGGAGGAAAACAGCAGTGAAGGAACAAGTGATGAAACTGAGAAAAGAGAAGGGGAACTATCAGGGAAAGCGCCAAGCCATTACTGCTATATAGCACTGGGAAGGGGTCAGGATATAAGGATTAGGGATGGGACGGGGGGTTAAGGAATGAAGGGGGGGGGGGTGAGAGAACAGATACACAGAGAACGACAAGGTGATGGTGTGAAGAACTTGAGACTCCAGGAGGTCTTCACATTAGAGCAAGGATAAGTCCCTGTACAGAGAGAGGAGGCGGTAAACCAAGCAGCCTTGAAGAATTTGAGCTTACCAGAGATGGTGTCAAACGGAATGTTAGAGCTGAATGTGACAAAGACTATTAGGCCTGAAAAAAATTTCACCGTGGATACTGAAAGAGGGTGCGAAAGCACTAAGTGTACCACTCTCTATGGTGCATAACAGGTCACTGGAAACACGGGACCTTCCGGAAGCTGCAAGACAGCTAATGTAGTCCCAATATACAAAACAAGTGACAGGCAAGAGGCGCTGACTGCAGACCAGTTTCTCTAACTTGTATACCATGCAAGGTGATGGAGAAGATCGTGAGAAAAAGGCTGGTAGTACATCTGGAGAGAAGCTTTGTAACACCACCAGCATGGGTTCAGGGATGGTACATCGTACCTCACAGGTTTAATAGAAATATTTGACCAGGCAACAAGAATTTGGCAAGAAAGAGAAAGGTGGGCAGACTGCATTTTTTAAAGTGTCAGAAAGACTGACATAGTGCCTCAAAAGAGGCTGTAGTAAAAATTGGAGAAACAAGCATGAATAAAAGGTAAGGTGCTCCAGTGGATAAGGGAGTATTTAGGCAACAGGAAACAGCGAGTAACTGTGAGAGGGGAGACATCGGAGTGGCGAGATGTTTCCAGCAGAGTCCCACAGGGCTCTGTACTTGGACCCATCCTGTTTCTGATATATATAACAAAAATTCAGATGGAATAGACACATTCCTCATAATGTTTGTGATGAAACAAATATTAAGAAGAATCAAGAAAGAAGAAGACAGACTACTAGACAATGCTTTCCTTGCATTGTCTTATCAGTCACGGGAGAGAATGTAAGAGTTTGAACAGTTTTGTGATGTGTCTTGCGTCTATACAGGAAGCGTCGTTCTCGTCCCAAATGACACACTGTGTTCGTCTTAGTGGCATGTGACATGAGCATTCGTCGAGTGCCACTGAGCTTAGTCCCTCCAGGCACTGCCTTAGGCTTGCAATTATCAGCTGTTCTTGCAAGTTTATTTAATAGTTTCCGTTAATAACTCAATTGTTAAAATAGAATTTGCTAAATTCTCCTGCACAAAATTTTGAGAGGGAGGGGAAGGATATACTTGTTGCAGCTCTGTTACCTTGTGACCTTTGCAGTCCCCCTTGGCGCAGTGGTGACACACTCGCCCCGCGCTTCGTGACCTATTTGGTCTGGGTTCGTATCATGGCTGGGGAGGATTGACTAGACAATAATCCTTAACTGTAGCCTCTGTTCACCCAGCAGTGAATGTTTACTTGCTTGTTAAACTATTTGACGGGTCATATTCCAGGGAACATAGGATTAAGGACCTGCCCAAAACGCTACGCGTGCTGGTGGCTGTACAAGAATGTAACAACTCTTGTAAATATAAATAAAATTAACAAATCTTAATAACACTTTAATCATTATGTTCTGTTTAATCATTTAATCTGTTCAGCATTGTGGAAATAAAGTCTAGTGTCATGTTCTCTTATTGCCGTTGTTATTGGCTGGTTTAATACTCGGATCACTATAGAGCCAAAATCACCCTAAACATTGAAAACAAATGTTTTATGGTCATGTATTGAACTTTCAGACGTGGCGAGTAACACACTAAACTTGTGGAAGTAAAAGATATAAATCTGAAGTTAAAAAACACGGCCACCAACGGAAGGAATCGCACTTCCACCTGCCCTCTTTTCCTGTACTTCACATTTTCTTGCCATATATATATACACACACACTAATAGCGGGTCAGGTGAATACAAATGGATCGAACAATGGGGTCAGGTGTAAACAATGGGTATACATAAAGGTAAGGAGTAAGAACATAAGAACATAAGAACAAAGGTAACTGCAGAAGGCCTATTGGCCCATACGAGGCAGCTCCTATTCTATAACCACCCAATCCCACTCATATACTTGTCCAACCCATGCTTGAAACAATCGAGGGACCCCACCTCCACAATGTTACGCGGCAATTGGTTCCACAAATCAACAACCCTGTTACTGAACCAGTATTTACCCAAGTCTTTCCTATATCTAAACTTATCCAATTTATATCCATTGTTTCGTGTTCTGTCCTGTGTTGATACTTTTAATACCCTATTAATATCCCCCCGGTTATGTCCATTCATCCACTTGTAAACCTCTATCATGTCACCCCTAACTCTTCGCCTTTCCAGTGAATGCAACTTAAGCTTTGTTAATCTTTCTTCATATGAAAGATTTCTAATTTGGGGAATTAACTTAGTCATCCTACGCTGGACACGTTCAAGTGAATTTATATCCATTCTATAATATGGCGACCAAAACTGAACTGCATAATCTAAATGGGGCCTAACTAGAGCAAGATATAGCTTGAGAACCACACCAGGTGTCTTGTTACTAACGCTGCGATTAATAAATCCAAGTGTCCGATTTGCCTTATTACGAACATTTATGCATTGATCCTTTTGTTTTAAATTCTTACTAATCATAACTCCCAGATCCCTTTCGCAATCCGACTTCGCAATCACAACACCATCTAGCTCGTATCTTGTAACTCTATCATCATTACCTAACCTCAGAACTTTACATTTATCAGCATTAAACTGCATCTGCCAATCCTTTGACCATTTCAAAACCCTATCTAGATCAACTTGAAGTGATAGTGAGTCCTCCTCCGAATTAATTTCCCTACCGATTTTCGTATCATCGGCAAATTTGCAAATGTTGCTACTCAAACCTGAATCTAAATCATTTATATATATTATAAACAACAGAGGTCCCAGGACAGAGCCTTGAGGCACTCCACTTACAACATTTTCCCACTCTGACTTGATTCCATTTATACTAACTCTCTGTTTCCTTTGGTATAGCCATGCCCTAATCCAGCTTAATATAGCACCCCCCAATACCATGAGACTCTATTTTTTTAATCAGTCTTTCATGTGGCACTGTATCAAAAGCTTTGCTAAAGTCAAGGTATACAACATCGCAATCCTTACCACTATCAACTGCCTCAACAATGCTAGAATAAAAAGATAACAAATTTGTTAAACATGAACGGCCATTTATAAAACCATGTTGCGACTCAATTATTAATTTATGTTTTTCAAGATGAAGACGAATTTTATTTGCTATTATAGATTCCAGTAACTTTCCCACAATAGACGTTAGGCTAATTGGTCGATAGTTAGACGCAAGTGATCTATCTCCTTTCTTAAAAACTGGTATCACATTAGCAACTTTCCAAAACTCTGGCACTCTGCCTGACTCTATTGATTTATTAAATATGGTTGACAGTGGGTCACAAAGCTCCTCTTTGCATTCTTTAAGCACCCTAGCAAACACTTCATCCGGCCCTGGGGATTTGTTTGGTTTGAGTTTTACTATTTGTTTAAGAACATCCTCCCTGGTAACTGCTAAACTCGTCAACCTGTCCTCGTCCCCACCCACATAGACTTGTTCGGCTGAAGGCATATTGTTAAGTTCCTCTTTAGTAAATACAGATACAAAATATTTATTAAAAATACTACTCATCTCTTCATCACTATCTGTTATTTGACCTGTCTCAGTTTTTAATGGACCTATCCTTTCCCTAGTCTTAGTACGATATAACTGAAAAAACCCTTTAGGATTTGTCTTTGCTTGCCCTGCTATGCGAACTTCATAGTTTCTTTTTGCTTTCCTTATCTCTTTTTTTAACATTTCTAACCAGTTGTACGAATTCCTGTTCTAAAGTGACCTCCCCATTTTTAATCCTTTTGTACCAAGCTCTCTTTTTACCTATAAGGTTCTTCAAATTCTTTGTTATCCACTTTGGGTCATTAGTATACGATCTATTCAATTTGTATGGTATACTACGTTCCTGTGCTTTGTTTAGAATATTCTTAAATAAGTTATATATTGAATCCACATCGAAATCCCCATTTAAGTCACCTATCGCTGGGTTCATGTCTCGCTCCAAGACCGGCCCACACCCCATACCCAAGCCTTTCCAATCAATTTGACCCAAAAAATTTCTTAGGCTATTAAAATCAGCTTTTCGAAAATCTGGCACTTTAACAGAATTTTCTCCTACTGGTCTATTCCATTCTATGCTAAATCTGATTTCTTTGTGATCACTGCTCCCTAGCTCACTCCCTATTTCGATGTCATTAATTTGCGTTTCCCTGTTAGTTAACACTAAATCTAAAATATTATTTTCCCGTGTTGGTTCCTTAATGTGTTGCGTAAGAAAGCAATCGTCAATTAATTCTAGAAAATCTTCTGCTTCACTATTCCCTGTTTTGTTCAACCAGTTTATTCCGCTAAAATTAAAGTCACCCATGACATAAATACTGTTAGATCTAGATGCTCTAGATATTTCATCCCATAGATGCTTTGCTTCCATTCTGTCTAAATTTGGTGGCCTATATATTACTCCTATTATAATATTATTAGCTTTTTCGTTTAATTCAATCCAAATAGTTTCTGTGTGTGGCTCTGTTTTGATTCCCTCTTTGAGACTACATTTCAAATTGTCCCTAACATATATGGCTACTCCACCTCCTCGTCTAATATATCTATCTGTGTGAAATAGTTTAAATCCATATATTTGATATTCAGCTAATAGTTCTCTATTTTCTACATTCATCCACGTTTCGGTAAGTGCAATAATATCTATTTTTTCTGTGCAGACAAGAGCATTTAATTCGTTAATTTTATTTCTTAGACTTCTACTGTTAGTGTAATATACCCTAAGTGAATTGTTATTTTGCGGACCTTCTCTTTCCCTGATCGTTTTGCCAATTCCTTTCTCCCACAAACACATACTTTTATTACCTCCTTCCTCCAAATCAATTCCCATACCTCTATCTACTAACAGTTTAAACCCAAACAAACACCTCTAACCACTTCTTCTAGCGAGTTCGCAACAGCAACAACCCCAGCTCTCGATAGATGCACCCCATCACGAGCATACATTTCATTTCTTCCATAGAAGTGTTCCCAGTTGTCTATGAAAGATATTGCATTTGATTTGCAATATCTTTCCAGCCGGCAATTGACACCAAGTGCCCTCGATATCCATTCATTTCCCACTCCCTTTCTTGGAAGAATGCCACATATGATCGGGATTCCTCCCTTGCTCCTAACCAACTCCATGGCTGTTTTATACCTCTGAATCAGTTCCTCACTCCTGACTCGACCAACATCATTTCCTCCCACGCTAATGCAAATAATGGGATTGTTCCCATTACCAGCCATAATATCATTCATGTTGTTTATAATATCACCAATGCCAGCTCCGGGATAGCAAACCCTTAACCTGTTCCCCCTATCTCTAGCACAAAACGTTCTATCCAAATACCTTATCTGGGAATCTCCCACAACTAATGTTTGCTTAGGTACTTCCTTTACTTTCTGAGGGGCCTGCGCTTCCTTTCTCTTCGTTGCTTTCCCTTTTGCGCGATCCACAGTCTCTCCACAGCACTCGTCCTCCAAAACGTCAAATGAATTTGAAGTTGCTATGGCGTTTGAAGGCGGCTTTATCAAAGTCTTCTTAAGGCCCCTGTCTTTCGCAACTCTCCAAGACGAGGTCCCTTTACTGCTGGTCTCCTCCTTCGTTACTTCTCGTTGTTTTTTAAGCTGACGCACCTCCTCCCGCAGAGAGTCCAACTCTGTCCTCAGGGCTCCCACTAGAGTCACCAGGTCCTTCACTACAACTTCCATATTGCTATGATAATATAACAACACTGACAATAAAGGCAATAAAGGAGAAAAAGAGTTGAAAAAGGCCGACGGAGAACCCTCTACAGCAGTCAAGCGTTGTATACATGTACACTTGCCCCCACGAAGGATGTAACCTTCAATCTAAGTTCATAGGTATGACGTCGACCAAGCTGACGAGGCGTTTGACCTATCATCTTCAATCCGGTGCCCCCAGGAATCACATGAGACAAGCCCATGACATCACCCTAACAAGAGAAATGTTCAATAAAAACACCTGTATAATAGACAAAACCCAAGATGCAAGAAGATTACAAATTCTTGAAGCAATCCACAAAAATAGAACAACCCACCATAAATACTCAAATTCCGGAACTATTCACTCTCCCCACCATGAGAGTAAGAACAAGACCGGAATATGACGATGCCAACATAGAAGACACTCCTCAACACACAACGCCAACTACACCTGATTAATCTTTGTATGTGTTTTGTACCCTATTTAGCCTTATTCTACTCTGTTCTCCTTTATGCCTTACTCTTTACCCTTATGTATACCCATTGTTTACACCTGACCCCATTGTTCGATCCATATTATATATATATATATATATATATATATATATATATATATATATATATATATATATATATATATATATATATATATATATATATGTTGTTGAATATGACCGAAAGGGTAAGATTAATGATTCTAACAAATCTTCTCAATATATCTTATGTTTTTCTTCACGGTCGGTGGTAATTGAAAAATTAACTCTCCAAAGTTCATTTTCTTCTTTTTTATTTATAGTTTGACGCCTAAAAGCCTTTCGCAAGGACGACTTCTCACATTTTCAAAGACAGGTTTATGCATTGTTTCATGCTTATATTCGTTTTGGGTGAGGTGATATGACACAAATTTTTTGGGTGAGCTGACAAAAGATAGAATTCAGATCAATGGGTTTAAATTGCATATGAGAGCATATGAAAGTAACTGCAGAAGGCCTATTGACTCATATTTTCTATTGCTGCTTCCATGTTGGTTTGGGGGTCTTGAAGTTGGTAGAATATAGTTGTTTTAATTGGCTGTTGATTGCTGGTGTTGACCTTTTGATGTGTAAAACCTCGCCGATGTCGAGTCTCCTGCTATCGCTGTATCTATTGATGATTTCTGTGTTTGTTAAGACTTCTCTGGTGATGGTCTGGTTGTGAGAGGAGATTATATGTTCCTTGATGGAGCCCTGTTGTTTGTGCATCGTTAATCGCCTAGAGAGACGTTGTTGTCTTGCCTATATACTGAGTTCTTTGGGGCTGACAGTCCCCAAGTGAGACTGTGAAGGCATAGACGACGTTGGTTTCCTTCAAGGCGTTCTGTTTGGTGTCTGGAGAGTTTTTCATGAGTAGGTTGGCCGTTTTCTTGTTTTTGTAGTAAATTGTCAATTGTATCTTCTGATTTTTGTCTGTAGGGATAACGTTCCTATTAATAGTATCTTTCAGGACCCTTTCCTCCGTTTTATGAGCCGTTAAAAAGAAGTTCCTGTAAAACAGTTTAATTGGGAGTACAAGTGTTGTGTTAGTTGACTCTTCAGAGGTTGCATGGCGTTTTACCTTTCTTTTTATGAAGTCTTCAACATAACCATTAGAGAAGCCGTTGTTGACTAGGACCTGCCTTGCCCTACAGAGTTCTTCATCGACTTGCTTCCATCCTGAGCTGTGGCTGAGAGCACGGTCGACATAAGCGTTAACGACACTCCTCTTGTACCTGTCTGGGCAGTCACTATTGGCATTAAAGAACATTCCTATGTTTGTTTCCTTAGTGTAGACTGCAGTGTGGAAGCCTCTATTCCTTTCCGTGACTGTTACATGTAGAAAGGGCAGCTTCCCATCACACTCTCGTAAGCGAAACGTTTCAAATCATCTCGTAAGTGAAAAAACAAATCATACGTTGAATCAACAATATCTACGTTCGTTCAACGTCGTTAACAGCCATAAAATCTGTATTAACACTATGGACAATAAAATGCACATTTCGTGCATGATAGGAGTCGCTAGGATTCGTTATATCAGCTGATCCTTATTTTAGACGGACATGGGAGTCGACCTGGACCACCCTACGACACTCCCAACACACCCACACATCCCCCTGCAAAGTTTGGTGAGACGAGCGCCATGCGCCTGGACCAAACCTCGAACATTCTCGCTTATAGAAGATAATGTTTATCTGTGTGTATCCAGGGCTGAAGGCCAAATGCTTAGGGCTAGCCTCTCCCGACTTTACAGGGTGAATGGTCTGGGGGTATTTGTATATTTAATTATAAATACATTCAGACAAAAGTGGGAAATGGGGGAGATGGGAAAAAAGAGAGGCGGAGAGAGGGGTAAAAAGAGCGAAGGGTGAAGGAAAATTAAGGGAGGGGATATTGGTAGAAAAGATGGGGGGGGGGGGGAGAAACATCCTGGGTATCCTAGGGATACCTACCCCCCCCTTCCCCCCTAGCATGAACATCTTTCAAGAATGTTTATTAAAAACTGTTTTGGGGAACATCCAGTGGCAGAAAACTATCGTGAATTAGTGTGTGTGAACTACTGAGTTCATATACAAAATCGAGATGTAAAGTCTTTAAACAAAATTCTTGGATTTTCACTTTATATTTTTTCCCTGGAAGTCGTGGGGCCAGTGAGGGAGGAACTCTGCGAGGCGTCTCACAGAACACTTCCAGCACAGTACCAGAGTATGTAGAGTTCCAGTATGTAGAGATCCAGTATGCAGAGTTCCAGTATGCAGAGTTCCAGTATGCAGAGGTCCAGTACGCAGAGTTCCTGTATGGAGAGTTCCCAGAATGCTGGCTGACTACCGCTGGAAACTCATCAGAGGTGTTCCCCGAGTACTATACACCAGGAAGTCATCAAAAATCACCCTATAGCAAAGTTTGGTTATACTATGTAAATATACGATTTAATCAAAATTTAATCAAAACCCGTATATCACTAAAAACTTTACTTGAAACAAAAACCAAATTATATACTTGAATTCAACATGATTATAATTACTCTATTTGGACAAAATAGAGTAATTTTTGGTCAGTGACAAAAATAAAGATTTGAAAACCAGTGTAATAATGATATCAGTAATAATAATAATGATATGATGATAATGATAATGAGGGCATCGTGGTAGAGGCAGATGATGGTAGAGTGATGGGGCGGCTGGCCGCAGGGCGCCGGGTGATGGGTCGCTCTGATTGGCCGCCTCACTTACCCACAGCTCTCAATGTGTCTGGTTTATGACAGGTGATTATCTGAGTGTGTGTCCGCACGCTATGGCAATCACTAGGCCAATCACAGCGTGATTTGGGGTGTTACAATCTCAGTGCGCGCGCGCGCTCACACGTACACACAAGTATGTACACACATACACATGTTCGTGCGTACACACACACACACACTTATACACTCTATTCCAGGGGCATTAAAGTGAACTGAGACTGGATAGAAGAGTCTGACAAAGTAACGTACTCAAACATAGAAGGGATTACAAAGCAAGTGAATTTAGGCAAAGAGCACAAGAAGAAAATGCAAACATAATAGCACTCACAGAAACAAAACTGTTAGGTAACATAACACATGCGATGTTTCCCTAGGACTTCACTGTAATAAAGATGGAATGAAGGGGAGGAGGAACAGTGGCCCGACTGATAAGTAGTGGAGTTTCGAGATGATTATTCCAAGTTGCGAGAGGTTCAGAGACTATATAACAAGAACCACGATGATGGAAGGCCCAACAGTAGTTGTAGCAGTGATATATATAACCCAAGACTGAATGACAGAACACCCAGGCAACAGTTGGACAGAAACAACATGGCAGTTAATACTGCCATGTTGAGAGGGTGGATTGAGAGGGCAACGTCTGTCGCCTGTAGAAATCGATCCCATCTACTTATCGTGGGAGACTTCAAATACAGAGACAGAACGGGAGAACAGAGAACCGCTTGGAGGTGCTGAAACATGGAGAGCTAACCTACTGGATGTGGCCACAAGAAACTTTTTAAGCCAGCATGTCAGGTGATCTACAAGATTGAGAGGCAACGACAAACCAGCTAGATTTAACCTGGTATTCACTTTGATTTCCCTTATATTGGAATCATTCAATTTCGAAGCCCCTGTAGAAATGAGCGATCACAGTTTTCCGATGCATGAGTATGTGGTAAATATGGAGTTAATTTACTCAAGGGACCAAAAAAACAAATGGCTGGCATTAAAAAAGGGAAACTACGAGACAAGAAAATCCCTAAGAAATATTCCTTGGGAAACACAGCTCAGAGGATAGACTGCCCAAAACATTTATTTATTTATTTATTTATTTATTTATATGTATATACAAGGTACAATGGATTTATAAGAGTACATAGCATTGATGTTTTTACATTCTTGTCAAGCCACTAACACGAATAGTGTTTCGGGCAGAAACGCAGACATGATGAACTACATCACGCAGAAGTGTAAGGAGGCAGCAGACAAGTCTGGCCAAGAATAAGTACCTTAGGGTGAGAAGCTAGAGAGAAGTGAGGTTGGGGAGTGAAGACGGGGGGGGGGGTGATGATTGGGGGTGTAAAGTCAGGGGGGTGCTAGTTGGGGAGTACTCACCTAGTTGTACACACCAAATTGTGCTTGCGGGGGGGGGGGGTTGAGCGCTGGCTCTTTGGTCCTGCCTCTCAACTGTTAATCAACTGGTGTACAGATTCCTGAGTCTACTGGGCTCTATCATATCTACATTTAAAACTGTGTATGGAGTCAGCCTCCACCACATTACTGCCTAATGCATTCCACCTGTTAACTACTCTGACACTGAAAATGTTCTTTCTAATGTCTCTGTGGCTTATTTGGGTACTCAGTCTCCACCTGTGTCCCCTTGTTCGCGTACCTCCCGTGTTAATCAGTTTATTTACACTGTCAATTCCTCTTGAGAATTTTGTAGGTGGTGATCATTTCTCCCCTTACTTATATCTTTCAGTATCATGAGGTGCATTTCACGCAGCCTGTCCTCTTAACTCATGCCTCTTAGTTCTGGGACTAGGCTTGTAGCATAACTCTGAATTTTTTCCAGCTTCGTCATGTGCTTGACAAGGTACGGGCTCCATGCTGGGGCCGCATACTCCAGGATTGGTCTTACATATGTGGTATACAAGGTCCTGAATGACTCCTTACACAGGTTCCTGAAGGCAGTTCTGATGTTAACCAGCCTCGCATACGCCGCAGATGTTATTCTTTGATGTGGTTTCAGGAGACAAGTTTGGCGTGATATAAACTCCGAGATCTGTGTATGTCCGTTTCATGAAGGACTTCATCTCCCATTCTGTATCCTGTGTCTGGCCTCCTGTTTCCACTGCCTAGTTTCATTACCTTACATTTACTCGGGTTGACCATTAGTAGCCATTTGTTGAACCATTCAGTCTGTCTAGGTCATCTTGTAGTCTCATACTGTCTTCCTCCGTCTTAATCCTCCTCATAATTTTTGCATCATCAGCAAACAATGAGAGGAACAATTCTATACCCTCTGGTAGATCATTTCCATATATCAGAAACAGTATAGGTCCAAGGAATGAACCCTGCGGGACTCCACTGGTGACGTCTCGCCAATCTGAGGCCTCACCCTTCACAATGACTCGCTGTCTTCTGAAGCTTAGGTACTCCTTTGTCCAATGGAGTACCTTCCCTTTCACTCCTGCCTGCATCTCCAGCTTTTTCACTAGCCTCTTGTGTGGTACTGTATCAAAGGCTTTCTGGCAATCCAAAAATATGCAGTCTGCCCACCCCTCTCTCTCTTGCCTTATTCTTGTTGCCTGGTCGTAGAATTCAATTAACCCTGTGAGGCAGGACCTGCCATCCCTGAACCCATGTTGGTGTTGTGTCCCAAAGTTCCTTCCCTCCAGATGCTCCACTAGCTTTTTTCACACAAACTTCTCCTTTAATTTGCATGATATGCAAGTTAGGGATACTGGCCTGCAGTTCAGTGCCACCTGTCTATCCCCTTCTTGTATATTGAGACTACGTTTGCCGTCTTCCAAATTTTTGGCATTGCTTCTGCTCCATCCTTTTGTATCCATGGCGATATTCAATCTGGGCTTATAGCCTTTGTCACATCTAACTCTAGCAAAAGTTTCCTTACATCCCCACTAGTAATCTCAAACTCCTCTAATGGTGCCTGGTTAACTATTCCCTCTCTTATCTCTGGAATGTCTCCATGCTCTAATGTGAAGACCTCCTAGAATTTCTTATTCAGTTCCTCACACACTTCCTTGTCGTTTGTAGTGAATCTGTCTGCCCTTATCCGCAGTTTCACTGCCTGTTCCTTCACTGTTGTTTTTCTCCTGATGTGGCTGTGCAGCACTTTAGGTCGAGTCTTTGCCTTGCTTGCGATGTCGTTGAGAGGGGGGGGGGTTATATTTTTTTTAGGGAGGGAGGGGGTGATATCAGGGTGAGATCAGTGAAGTAAGGATGAGGGGGTGAGATCAGGGAAGCCAGGGCAGGAACAAACAGAAGTTGAAAGAAGTCTTAAAAAAGTGCTTAATATCCAAGAATTAACGAAGATCAAGATAAAAAATTAACTGACAAAGAGAAGGATGATGCAAATATTACAATAACAACCGCATAGAACGCAAGAAAAAGGAGTTAGCGGGGATCGAACCCCTGGAACTGAGTAATGATTGGCAGGGGACAACAGGTGAGGCCTCCTTAACCTGCCTCACACTCTCATTTATCACTGTTCTCTGTCTTGATGATTTTATCTCCTTTGCTGGGCTTTGTTATGAAAATCAAAGTAATTATGTAAATGCTCATTTATTATGATCTGACTTTGTATACGCCTATATTATCTCCTGAACCTTTGTACACGCATATATTATCTCCTGTACCTTTGTTCATGCTTTTATTACCTTCTGAACCTTTGTACATGCTTATATTACCTTCTGAACCTTTATACATGCCTATATTACCTCCTGAACCTTTGTACACGCATATATTACTTGCTGAACCTTTGTACACGCATATATTACCTCCTGAACCTTTGTACACGCATATATTACTTCTTGAACCTTTGTACATGCGTATATTACCTCCTGAACCTTTGTACACGCATATATTACCTCCTGAACCTTTGTACATGCCTATATTACCTCCACACAAAGAGCCTTTGTACACGCATATATTACTTGCTGAACCTTTGTACACGCATATATTACCTCCTGAACCTTTGTACACGCATATATTACTTCTTGAACCTTTGTACATGCGTATATTACCTCCTGAACCTTTGTACACGCATATATTACTTCTTGAACCTTTGTACATGCGTATATTACCTCCTGAACCTTTGTACACGCATATATTACTTCCTGAACCTTTGTACATGCGTATATTACCTCCTGAACCTTTGTACTCGCATATATTACCTCCTGAACCTTTGTACACGCATATATTACTTCTTGAACCTTTGTACACGCATATATTACTTCTTGAACCTTTGTACATGCGTATATGTATCTCCCAAACATTTGTATACGCTAAATACAACTCGAGAACCTTACTATATATATATATATATATATATATATATATATATATATATATTTCCTTAACTTGTGTATATATCTTGTATTCCTCAAGAACCTCTGTATACACCACCCGAACCATTTATTAATAATGAATAAATATACATTTATTCATCTAAATCACTGTATGATTTAATACACCTCTCGAACCACCTGTTTCACCCAAACAAGGCTCGCGTTGTAGACACTAACTAATACACTTATAATATAGTACCTATATGTACTATACTAGGCCTAGGAATATTTAAGTTTGTTTTTTTAGCTTTATTTTTGGGACTCGTATAAAAGTGAAAAGTACCAAATTCTACTAATTGTCTATTACGTCTATATATGTACGATGGTGTACATAGGGTGCCTGACAGCTGGGTGGACAGCGCTTCGGATTTGTAGTCCTGAGGTTCTCGGTTCGATCCCCGGTGAAGGCGGAGACAAATGGGCAAAATGTTTCTTTCACCTTGATGCCCCTGTTACCTAGCAGTAAATAGGTACCTGGGAGTTAAACAGCTGCTACGGGCTGCTTCCTGGGGATGTGTAACAGAAAGGAGGCCTGGTCGAGGACCGGGCCGCGGGGACGCTAAGCCCCGAAATCATCTCAAGATAACCCCAAGATAGGTACAAAAAGTACTATCAAAACAGGAGGAGGAGGAGGAAGGGTTAAGACAGGTGTACAATAGGTGGAGGTTAGTAATGAGTGGCACTGCAAGGTCTAGCTAGGTGCTACTATGTTAAACAGGTTAAGCTTAAGGTACGCGAAACTTATCAACACTGGTACACTATAGATGTTGTTTAGTTATAGTCCGGAGCTTAGTTAACATACAACATAGTGACAATGTTACACTAGTCTGCAGTTAAATTTCGTCTAAAGTAACGTGGTTAAGTTGGAATCAGTGTGAACTTTAGCCAAACTATAAAGTCCCTAAGCGCTGTCAACATCAAAGTGTTCCATAAAGTCCACACCGTTTAAGGGGCCGGATTACAGTAAATTAAAAGTTGTTCAATTTCAACCAAACTTTTTTTTACTAGTTGTATATAAGAATGGCTGCGACTGTTCTACGTTTCAATATCGCATCCCAAATAGGGATATTTTTCAACGAATTTTACACATTTTCAGTATCCTACTGCTACCATAATATTCAAATGACATCATTTCTATGTCACTCATATATCATATTAGCGTATACTAAAGGATTTTTATAAAACGGATTATCTAAAATATGTTTAGTTTTACTAATACAAGTAGCCAAAGTTCCCCCCAAAATACATGCCAATATTTCATGTTTGCAAATATTTATAAAATCAATAAATGAACTTATGAATAAAGTGTTTTAGACATGTTGTAGAGATGTCATCTCTACATATAAGCTGTAAATTTTATGTAAATTAAAAAAAAATGAAATAGGAGATGCAATTTTATGTTACATGAAAATAAATAAGGTCAAACACTCTGCCACTTGTGGTTGAAGTTGACTTCAACTAATTTCCTCCAATATTTGTATCCTTACACATAGGCCTACGTTCTGTAAGGTGTACAAGTTTCATGCATTTTTGCTGATAAAAAGCATGACAAAAAATTTGAGATTATTTTTTTTTTTTTTGTATAAAAATAAATAATAAAATACTTTATTGTATGGTATTGTGATAGCATAGAGTCATCAGAGAAAAGGTGAAACGCCATGCAACCTCTGAAGAGTCAACTACCGCAGCACCTGTACCCCCTATTAGACTATTTTACAGGAACTTCTTTTCAGCGGTTCACAGAACGGAGGAAAGTGTTCTGAAAGATATTATTAATAGGAACGTTATCCCTATAGACACAAATCAGAAAATACAATTAACAATTTACTACAAAAGCAAGAAAGCGGCCAACCTACTCATGAAGAACTCTCCAGACACCAAACACAACGCCTTGAAAGAAACCAACGTCGTCTATGTCTTCACATGTCCACTTGGGGACTGTCAGCCCCAAAGATCACAGTATATAGGCAAGACGACAACGTCTCTTTCTAGACGATAAACAATGCATAAACAACAGGGCTCCATCAAGGAGCATATAATCTCCTCACACAACCAGACCATCACCAGAGAATTCTTAACAAGCAACACAGAAATTATCGACAGATACAACGATTACAGGAAGCTCGACATCAGCGAGGCACTACACAGCAAAAAGTCAAAACCAGCAATCAACAGCCAATTAACACATAATTACATTCTACCCACTTCAAGACCCCGAACCATCATAGGAGCACCAAGAGAAAGTATGGGTCAATAGGCCTTCTGCAGTTACTTTCATTCATTTTCATTCATACCCAATTAATACCTACCTCACCCAAAACATTTGTGTCATATCACCTCACCTAAAACGAATGTAAGTATGATGAATGTTAGGTGTAAACAAGTCTTTCAGAATGTAAGAAGCCCTTGTGAAACGCTTTCAGGCGTCAACCCATAAATAAAAAAAAATGAGAAAATGAACTTTGGAGAGGTAATTTTTCTATTACCTTCGACAGTGAAGCAAAAACGTAAGAAATATTGAGAAGATTCGTGTTAGAATTATTAATCTTACCATTTGAGTCATATTCAACAACATACATTTACAAGAAAGACTGCTACCAAAATAAATTATATATATATAATATTATTATTATAATATTATATATATATATATATATATATATATATATATATATATATACATATATATATATATATATATATATATATATATATATATATATATATATATATATATATTCAGATTTCAATAGGATACGTCTGACCTCTACTTTCTACCAAGTTTCTACAACACACGCACGCGCGCGCGCGCGCACGCACACACACACACACACACACACACACACACACACACACACACACACACACACACACACAGTGTCCCTAACCTGCATACCATGCAAGCTGATGGAGAAGATTGTGCGAGGAAAGCTAGTGGAACATCTGGAGCGAAAGAACTTTGTAACACAGCACCAACATGGGTTCAGGGATGGCAGGTCCTGCCTCACAGGGTTACTTGAATTCTACGACCAGGCAACAAAAATCAGGCAAGAAAGAGAAGGGTGGACAGACTGCATATTTTTGGACTGCCAGAAAGCCTTTGATACAGTACCACACAAGAGGCTAGTGAAAAAGCTGGAGATGCAGGCTGGAGTGAAAGGGAAGGTACTCCATTGGATTAGGGAGTACCTAAGCAACAGGAGACAACGAGTCACTGTGAGGGGTAAGGTCTCAGACTGGCGAGACTGCAGGGGTCAATCCTTGGACCAATACTATTTCTGATATATGTAAATGATCTCCCAGAGGGTATAGACTCGTTCCTCTCAATGTTTGCTGACGATGCAAAAATTAGGAGGAAGATTGAAACAGAGGATGATAGTAGGAAGCTACAAGATGACAGACTGAATGAATGGTCCACCAAATGGCCGTTAAAGTTCAACCCGAGTAAATGCAAAGTATTGAAACTAGGCGGTTGAAACAGGCGGCCAGATACAGGATACAGAATAGGAGATGAACTACTTCATGAAACGGACAGAGAGAAAGATCTAAGAGTTGATATCACACCAAACCTGTCTCCTGAAGCCCACATAAAAAGAATTACGTCCGCGGCATATGCGAGGATGGCTAACATCAGAACAGCCTTCAATAACCTGTGTAAGGAATCATTTAGAATCTTGTACTCCACATATGTAAGACCAATCCTGGAGTATGCGGCCCCAGCATGGAGCCCGTACCTAGTCAAGCATAACACGAAGCTGGAAAAAGTTTAGAGGTATGCTACTAGACTAGTCCCAGAACTAAGAGGCATTAGTTACGAGGAAAGGCTGCGGGAAATGCACCTTGCGACACTGGAAGACAAGAGTAAGGGGAGACATGATCACTACCTACAAAATCCTCAGGGGAATTGACAGGGTAGAAAAAGATAAACTATTCAACACTGGTGGGACGCGAACAAGGGGACACAGGTGGAAACTGAGTACCCACATGAGCTACAGGGACGTTAGAAAGAACTTTTTCAGTGTCAGAGTAGCTAACAGGTGGAATGCATTAGGCAGTGATGTGGTGGAGGCTGACTCCATACACAGTTTCAAATGTAGATATGATAGAGCCCAGTAGGCTCAGGAACCTGTACACCAGTTGATTGACAGTTGAGAGGCGGGACCAAAGAGCCAGAGCTCAACCCCTACAAGCGCAAATAGGTGAGTACACACGCACACATGTATACACATATGCGCGCGCGCACGCACACACACACACACACACACACACACACACACACACACACACACACACACACACACACACCCGTGGGTGGTGGTGTGTGGTTGCATGTGTACGCAGCGAGACAGCACCCAACACACACACACACACACACACACACACACACACACACACACACACACACACACACACACACACACACACACACAAGCACACCACAGACGGCAGGAGGCCAAGTGGGAGAGGCTGTGGTCATAATTGGCCAGTCAGCCAGTTTGTAGTGGATGAGTGCGTCTGAGCAATTTATATAACACATGGTACCTAGTGTAATTGTTGCAGTTCTGGCTTGTACAACATCATTACCACTTGTGGGTACTCACTTAATTGTATAAACCTCAGTGTGCCTTCCAGGGTTCAACTTCAGCCCTTTGGTCCGCTTCATAACGTTCAGTCAACTCACGTACAGGTTCCTGAACCTTTTGAAGTCTCATTGGGTCTAGGTTTGAAGCTGTGTTATAGACCCCCCCCCCCCACAGCTTCACCTCTCAGTGTAATCAATTTGTGTACCACTATTATGCCCCACTTATTTATGCAACACCTATTTAAACAGTCTCTGTCTCCCCTACCAGTTTACCTTGATCATTTGTTTTACAATGATCATGTCTTCTCTAAATCTCCTTTGTTCATGTAACCCGAAGCTTTAATTCCGAGCCTTTCCTCATAACTCACACCCCTCAGCTCTGGAGCTTGTCTGGAGCCATGCCTCAACTTTCGGCAGCGACACTTCGATAAGGTCACCAGTCTGGTGTATATAGCATTTGGAGGGAATACGAGGATACGGAACTGAGATATAAGACCATCGGGGATCGAACGCCGGTCCTGCAAGATGCAAGGCTGTCGACCTTCCGACCAGTAGCCATCTCCGGATCCAAAATGGTCATGGATGACTCCTTGGTGCATTATATTTCACAGGTTTACACTAAGTAAGACGGACCCCCCATGCCGACCACGTGTACCCGCCCACACACACACCCACCACGCCCACACCACACAAGCTGCACGCCCACACACACATATCATGGTGGATTCATTTCCCCAATCGTGTCAAAGAAAGATGAAGAGGAAGCTAAGAAGATCAGAGGGGTAATCCGAGTAAGTACTTCTAGGTGAACAAGAAACACAAGCAGGGCGCGAGAACAACAAAGTCGGGCACCAGAGAACTCAGTAGAACAGATAGAATAGTAGAACAGAATAATAGGTCAACCAAGCCAAGCAAACTGGATGAAGTCATTAGACCAACGAACGCTCCTTTCCGCATCACATTTCACACAGTAATCACCGGCTTCTACCTTGGTAGAAACCAAAGGAGCCCAATAGAGATTAGTATTCAACTTAGGTACATAAATGCAGATGGAATTGCTAATACAGAGGTAAAGGAAAGGGTGACAGAAGGGCAACCACACATTATTGCAATAATGGAAACTAAACTAAAATGCATTATTTCCACGAGCATAAAGTAATAAGTAAAGATAGAGTGAAAAGGGGCGGAGCTGGTGGTGTAGCCTTTTGCTACAACTACAAAGATGGTCAGTGGAAGTGAAATTGTCAGAAGAATCTGATCAACAAAAATACTTAATTTGGGACATGAATGTACAGCCCATCTTCCTGTTTAGGTAGTACTCATAGCGACAGTGAGGGCCATAGTACATATATTGACGTAAAATCCAACTAGAAAGTAGAAATCGGTACTACAGAATTTTTACTAACCAAAAAAGTTTTTGTACTGATGTTGCAAACTTAATCTAACCTAACTTTCCTAGGCCTAATACATGCTATCTGAGAGCCTATATAGTACATACACATATACTATCTTAGGCCTAGGAATATTTAAAGTATCGTTTTAGCTTTATTTTTTATGACTCATAAAGTGGGTAGTACCAAATTCTACCATCGAATTGTCCATTATGTATATATATATATATATATATATATATATATATATATATATATATATATAATCTTT
This sequence comes from Procambarus clarkii, assembly GCF_040958095.1. NCBI lineage: Eukaryota > Metazoa > Arthropoda > Malacostraca > Decapoda > Cambaridae > Procambarus > Procambarus clarkii. The sequence goes on from NC_091171.1 coordinate 4,707,176, forward strand.
GGACAACACCCACCAGTGGGACTCGAACCCAGAAAGCACAACTACCTTCCAGTAGCTGGCATAACTAGTATGCTTTAACCCACTACGCCATCAGACCTTACTAAAAAGAAGTAAAAAGAAGTAAGGTCTGATGGCGTAGTGGGTTAAAGCATACTAGTTATGCCAGCTACTGGAAGGTAGTTGTGCTTTCTGGGTTCGAGTCCCACTGGTGGGTGTTGTCCAAAGATTGTTTATCTTCACTTGTGGTTTATGCAAGTATAGGCTTATATATATATATATATATATATATATATATATATATATATATATATATATATATATATATATATATATATATGTCGTACCTAATAGCCAGAACGCACTTCTCAGCCAACTATGCATGGCCCAATTTGCCTAATAAGCCAAGTTTTCATGAATTAATGTTTTTTTCTACTACCTAACCTACCTAACCTAACCTAACCTAACTTTTTCTGCTACCTAACCTAACCTAACCGATAGAGATAGGTTAGGTTAGGTTAGGTAGGGTTGTTAGGTTCGGTCATATATCTACATTAATTTCAACTCCAATAAAAAAAATGACCTCATACATAATGAAAATGGGTAGCTTTATCATTTCATAAGAAAAAAGTTAGAAAAAATATATTAATTCAGGAAAAATTGGCTTATTAGGCAAATCGGGGCCTTGCATAGTAGGCTGAGAAGTGCGTTCTGGCTATTAGGTACGACATATATATATATATATATATATATATATATATATATATATATATATATATATATATATATATATATATTGTGACGGTAACGCGTTGGAGTTCGGCTGTTTAAGGCTAGGGGTATGGCCTCGTCACATAGTTATTAAAAAAAATAGAAAAAACTGGAACTTCGTCTGTGGTAAGGTAAGGAGAAGACACACAAAACACAAGTAAACTTTAACAATGAAATTTTAATTACGTTAATTAAATCAAAACATGAATAAAATGCACAAACAAATTTGTATAATAAAATCAATCAATCAAAATAATAAGAATACTTAAATGACACAATGAAAAGTTACGTTAAGACAAAATAACAAGAAGTGCAATATACAAGTAAATGGGAGGTGCTGGAATATTGGCTTTAAGCCACCACTTCTCTCAGTACACGCTAGCGTCTAGCTGGGAGGAGTGGTGACAACGAGAGCACTGAACATTCTGAGGTAGGAGGTTGGGGCGACCCCAGACATCAAGTAGTATGGGGGGGCGAGTGCAGGTGCAGCCAGACCGGCGACCAATCAGCGGAGCCGGTAGCGATCAACATGTAGTTTGGTGGTTTGAGTCCGAACAGGTGGCTGGCTGCATATGTTTTGCTCACCCTGGCAAGCCTTGCTGGTGTTGTTGTTGTTGTTGGACATGTCTTCCATAGTCGTTTTATATAATTTCAACGACGTGTTTGTGGAGGGAAGAGCAGGCTCAATCTCTTGAAGGAGATTATTGTCACAATATATATATATATATATATATATATATATGTGTGTGTGTGTGTGTGTGTGTGTGTGTGTGTGTGTGTGTGTGCGTGTGTGTGTGTGTGTGTGTGTGTACACGATGGTCCACAATATGCAAATGCAAAGAGATTTGCATAAAAGGTAACAGAAAAACAGCCATGGCGTCAAGCAGAGCGAGACCATCTAATACTTGAGGATTTCAATCACAGAGAACTAGACTGGGTAAGTAGGCACCCTTTATGAGGGGTGACGAGACATGGAGAGCAAAACTAGTAGACACAGCAGACACACATTTCTTGAAACAGCATATTATAAAACCCACTTGAGTAAGAGGATTGGAACCACTAGCAACACTACTCCTGGGGTTTCCCAAAATGAGGCAGATGTTAAGAAGAGTCTGAGATGCCCCGAGGGGCTAGTGACCACTGCCTGATCATACTTGAGGACACACTGGAGCTCCGGGAGACGGACAGACTAAGAAACACGCCCAGGAAGATGAGGGACTACAGAAGTGGGGACTAGAATAAGGCGAGGGATTTCTGGCAAGTCCAATTGGGGAGAGAAGTGGAAGGAAACAACAAATCAGATAATGGAATTCATGACTGAGAAATGTGCAGATGTAATGGAGCTGCTCATCTCACACAAGAAGAAGGTGGATAAGAAAAACAAAGTAAAAATGTTAATAGGCAGTGCAGCCACCCAGAGGACCAACAAAAATACGGACAAAGTAGAGCTAGGAACAGAAGAAGATAAGAAATTGACTAAAGAGAGATGAACAAGTCAGGAGAGAAGCGGAGAGGCAATTTGAAAACAATATTGCTGCAAAAGCTAAGGACCGACGAATGCTGTTCTAAGGCCATATAAAGAGAAAAACAAAAGTAGGAGACCATGTGATCAGATTAAAGAGACAATTTAGAAATCTAACATAAAATAGCAAGGTGAGTAAGTGAGGAACTTAAAACATTTCAGAATATCTTTAATAAGGAACGAATTTGGAGACCAGTGTTGCATGATGAAAGGCCAGAGTAAACACTAGATGACATCTGACTGTGGAGGTTAAAAACACCTAGAGGAACTAGAACAACAAAATCAACAGGGCCACACTAAATTTCACAGTGGCTGCTGAAACAGGCTCCAGAAGTGCTTTATCACCAACTTCCTGATATCTTCAATAAAACACTCGAGACAGGAAATCTCCCAGAATTCTGAAAAACATGAAACATAGCCCCAATATTAAACAATAGGGGACTACCTAGAGAGGACATACTTTATAACAAAAGGAAAGCACGAATTTAGAATGAAAAAGGCTGTGCAGATTGCATTTTCCTAGACTACCAAGAAGCATTATTCACGAAAGATTGTTGTACAAGAGGGAGAAGCAGGCTGGGATGATTGGGAAGGCGCTGAACTGGGTAAGGGAGAGTCACAGTCAAAGGCGAGCAGGTCTCCAGCAGCTGGAGGAATGTAACAAGTGGCGTCCCTCCAGGCTCGGTCCTGCGACCTCTGCTGTTTATAATTTATGGTTGTGATCTCCACGAAATTGAGAGCTGATGTCGGTATTTGCAAACGATGAAAGGCTAACAACGAATGTAAAAATCGAGGACTGCAGAATGTTACAGGACGATTTTGATAAGCTCCAGGACTGGCTAAAATGGTTGTTGGAGAACAATCCCATGAGGTGTATGGTAATGAAGATGGGGATTGGAGACGACGACCATTAATGGAAGGCAAGGACAGGAATCAGAGACTTGGGAGTGGATTAATTCCAGCACCAGACGCGTACACAGGCAGGATATGGGACGCTGGCCAACATTAGAACGCCGTTGGCAAATCTAAATCAGGACTCTCAAGGCACTCTACACAGCTTTTGTTAGACCAATACATATTCCAGTATTCCTTACTGGAATATACAGAAACGACCTGGAAGCCGTATCTTGTGGATCATAAAACTAAAATTAAAAAAGTACAGAGGTTTGCAGCAAGATTAGTGCCGCAGCAATAAGGGTGAAGCCATGAAGATGGGTTTAAGGACCTGGGCCTTATAACCCAGGAGGATAGAGGCAACAAAGGAGATATGATCACACCATATAATATACTCGGGTGAATAGACAAGAACAGTTTCTTTAAACTAAGAGACATTATGGCAAGAGAAAACAAGCGGAAGGTAGAAGTACTAATGAGTCAAGGAGACGTAAGGCAATACTCGTACCCTGTAAGGCTGGTTAACAGGGCACTACTGAGAAGAAGAGGTTGTGTAAACCTCCTCCACCCACAACTTTAAGGAAAGGGTCGACAACGAATTTGAACGTCAGAATAGTTACATTGTTACACAAGTCTGGGAGGCGGAGCATAGAGAGATCTCGCTTGCCCGTAGTCACTGGTAGGTAAATACCATACCCCCACCCCCCACACTCACCACAACCCCCACACTCACCACAACCCCCACACTCACCACCCCCCCACCCCCCACACTCACCACAACCCCCACACTCACCACAACCCCCACACTCACCACCCCCCCCACACTCACCACAACCCTCACACTCACCACAACCCCCCACACTCACCACAACCCCCCACCCCCCACACTCACCACAACCCCCACACTCACCACAACCCCCACACTCACCACCCCCCCCCCACACTCACCACAACCCCCACACTCACCACCCCCCCCCACCCCCCACACTCACCACAACCCCCACACTCACCACCCCCCCCCACCCCCCACACTCACAACAACCCCCACACTCACCACAACCCCCACACTCACCACAACCCCCACACTCACCCCCCCACCCCCCACACTCACCACCCCCCACCCCCCACACTCACCACAACCCCCACACTCACCACTCACCACACCCCCCACACTCACCACAACCCCCACCCCCCACACTCACCACAACCCCCACCCCCCACACTCACCACAACCCCCACACTCACCACCCCCCCACCCCCCCACAACCCCCACACTCACCACCCCCCCCCCACCCCCACACTCACCACAACCCCCACCCCCACACTCACCACAACCCCCACACTCACCACAACCCCCACCCCCACACTCACCACAACCCCCACCCCCACACTCACCACAACCCCACACTCACCACCCCCCCTCACCCCCACACTCACCACCCCCCCCACCCCCCACCCCCCTCCCTCACCACCCCCCCACCCCCCACACTCACCACAACCCCACCCCCCACACTCACCACAACCCCCACCCCCCCAAACTCACCACAACCCCCACCCCCCACACTCACCACAACCCCCACCCCCCCACACTCACCACAACCCCCACCCCCCACACTCACCACAACCCCCACCCCCCACACTCACCACAACCCCCACCCCCCACACTCACCACAACCCCCACCCCCCACACTCACCACAACCGCCACCCCTTACACTCACCACAACCCCCACCCCCCACACTCACCACAACCCCCACCCCCCACACTCACCACAACCCCCACCCCCCACACTCACCACAACCCCCACCCCCCACACTCACCACAACCCCCACCCCCCACACTCACCACAACCCCCTCCCCCCACACTCACCACAACCCTCTCCCCCCCAAACTCAACACAACCACCACCCCCCACACTCCCCACAACCCCCACCCCCCCACACTCAACACAACCACCACCCCCCACACTCGCCACAACCCCCACCCCCACACTCACCACAACCCTCCCCCCACACTCACCACAACCCCCACCCCCACACTCACCACAACCCCCACCCCCACACTCACCACAACCCCCAACCCCACACTCACCACAACCCTCCCCCCCACACTCACCACAACCCTCCCCCCCACACTCACCACAACCCCCTCCCCCCACACTCACAACCCAACCCCACACTCACCACTACCCAACCCCACACTCACCACAACCCCCACACTCACCACAACCCCCACCCCCCACACTCACCACAACCCCCACCCCCACTCACCACAACCCCCATACTCACCACCCCCCCACCCCCCCACTCACCACAACCCCCACACTCACCACCCCCCCCACCCCCCACACTCACCACAACCCCCTCCCCCCACCCCCACCACAACCCCCACACTCACCACAACCCCCACCCCCACACTCACCACAACCCCCACACTCACCACAACCCCACCCCCCCACAACCCCCACACTCACCACCCCCCCACCCCCACACTCACCACAACCCCCACACTCACCACCCCCCCTCACCCCCACACTCACCCCCCCCCACCCCCCACACTCACCACCCCCCTCCCTCACCACCCCCCCACCCCCCCCAAACTCACCACAACCCCCACCCCCCACACTCACCACCCCCCACCCCCCCACACTCACCACAACCCCCACCCCCACACATTCACCACAACCCCCACCCCCCCACACTCACCACAACCCCCACCCCCCACACTCACCACAACCCCCACCCCCCACACTCACCACAACCCCCACCCCCACACTCACCACAACCCCCACCCCCCACACTCACCACAACCCCCACCCCCACACTCACCACAACCCCCACCCCCACACTCACCACAACCCTCCCCCCACACTCACCACAACCCTCCCCCCCACACTCACCACAACCCTCCCCCCCACACTCACCACAACCCCCTCCCCCCACACTCACCACAACCCAACCCCACACTCACCACTACCCAACCCCACACTCACCACAACCCCCACACTCACCACAACCCCCACCCCCCACTCACCACAACCCCCTCCCCCACACTCACCACAACCCCCACCCCCCCACACTCACCACAACCCCCACCCCCCACTCACCACAACCCCCACACTCACCACCCCCCCACCCCCCACTCACCACAACCCCCACACTCACCACCCCCCCCCCCAACCCCCCACACTCACCACAACCCCCTCCCCCCCCACTCACCACAACCCCCACACTCACCACAACCCCCACACTCACCACAACCCCCACCCCCACACTCACCACAACCCCCACCCCCACACTCACCACAACCCCCACACTCACCACAACCCCCACCCCCCACACTCACCACAACCCCCACCCCCCTCCCTCACCACCCCCCCCCACACTCACCACAACCCCCACCCCCCACACTCACCACAACCCCCACCCCCACACTCACCACAACCCCCACCCCCCACACTCACCACAACCCTCCCCCCCACACTCACCACAACCCTCCCCCCACACTCACCACAACCCCCTCCCCCCACACTCACCACAACCCAACCTCACACTCACCACTACCCAACCCCACACTCACCACAACCCCCACACTCACCACAACCCCCACCCCCCACACTCACCACAACCCCCACCCCCCTCCCTCACCACCCCCCCTCCCCCCACACTCACCACAACCCCCACCCCCCCACACTGACCACAACCCCCACCCCCCACACTCACCACAACCCCCACCCCCCACACTCACTATAGCCCCCTCCCCCCCACACTCACCACAACCACCACCCCCCACACTCACTACAACCCCCACCCCCCCCCCCACTCACTATAACCCCCTCCCCCCCACACTCACCACAACCCCCACACTCACCACCCCCCCTCACCCCCACACTCACCCCCCCCCCCCACCCCCCACACTCACCACCCCCCTCCCTCACCACCCCCCCCACCCCCCCAAACTCACCACAACCCCCACCCCCCACACTCACCACCCCCCCACCCCCCCACACTCACCACAACCCCCACCCCCACACATTCACCACAACCCCCACCCCCCCACACTCACCACAACCCCCACCCCCCACACTCACCACAACCCCCACCCCCACACTCACCACAACCCCCACCCCCCACACTCACCACAACCCCCACCCCCACACTCACCACAACCCCCACCCCCACACTCACCACAACCCTCCCCCCACACTCACCACAACCCTCCCCCCCACACTCACCACAACCCTCCCCCCCACACTCACCACAACCCCCTCCCCCCACACTCACCACAACCCAACCCCACACTCACCACTACCCAACCCCACACTCACCACAACCCCCACACTCACCACAACCCCCACCCCCCACTCACCACAACCCCCTCCCCCACACTCACCACAACCCCCACCCCCCCACATTCACCACAACCCCCACCCCCCACTCACCACAACCCCCACACTCACCACCCCCCCACCCCCCCACTCACCACAACCCCCACACTCACCACCCCCCCCCAACCCCCCACACTCACCACAACCCCCTCCCCCCCCACTCACCACAACCCCCACACTCACCACAACCCCCACACTCACCACAACCCCCACACTCACCACAACCCCACCCCCCACACTCACCATAACCCCCACCCCCCTCCCTCACCACCCCCCCCCCACACTCACCACAACCCCCACCCCCCACACTCACCACAACCCCCACCCCCACACTCACCACAACCCTCCCCCCACACTCACCACAACCCTCCCCCCCACACTCACCACAACCCCCACCCCCACACTCACCACAACCCCCACCCCCCCACACTCACCACAACCCTCCCCCCACACTCACCACAACCCTCCCCCCCACACTCACCACAACCCTCCCCCCACACTCACCACAACCCCCTCCCCCCACACTCACCACAACCCAACCTCACACTCACCACTACCCAACCCCACACTCACCACAACCCCCACCCCCACACTCACCACAACCCCCACACTCACCACAACCCCCACCCCCCACACTCACCACAACCCCACCCCCCTCCCTCACCACCCCCCCTCCCCCCACACTCACCACAACCCCCACCCCCCCACACTCACCACAACCCCCACCCCCCACACTCACCACAACCCCCACCCCCCACACTCACTATAGCCCCCTCCCCCCCACACTCACCACAACCACCACCCCCCACACTCACTACAACCCCCACCCCCCCCCCCCACTCACTATAACCCCCTCCCCCCCACACTCAACACAACCCCCACTCCCCACACTCACTATAACCCCCTCCCCCCACACTCAACACAACCGCCACCCCCCCACTCACTATAACCCCCTCCCCCCCACACTCACCACAACCCCCACCCCCCACACTCACTATAACCCCCTCCCCCCCACACTCAACACAACCCCCACCCCCCACACTCACCACAACCCCCACCCCCCCACACTCACCACAACCCCCACCCCCCACACTCACCACAACCCCCACCCCCCACACTCACCACAACCCCCACCCCCCACACTCACTATAACCCCCTCCCCCCCACACTCAACACAACCACCACCCCCCACACTCAACACAAGCACCACCCCCACACTCACCACAACCCTCACCCCCATACTCACCACAACCCTCCTCCCCACACTCACCACAACCCAACCCCACACTCACCACTACCCAACCCCACACTCACCACAACCCAACCCCACACTCACCACAACCCAACCCCACACTCACCACAACCCTCCCCCCCACACTCACCACAACCCTCCCCCCCACACTCACCACAACCCTCCCCCCCACACTCACCACAACCCTCACCCCCATACTCACCACAACCCTCCTCCCCACACTCACCACAACCCAACCCCACACTCACCACTACCCAACCCCACACTCACCACAACCCAACCCCACACTCACCACAACCCCCTCCCCCCACACTCACCACAACCCCCCACCCCTACGTAGGACAAACAATCTAAACCCCAAGCATCACTCTTGTATAAACAACGTTGAACATCCCCCACCACCACCACCACCAAGCTGGGGAGTCACCTGGGTCAGGGGTGACCAGTCCGGCCCACATATTAATAAACTAACAATGTGTGGGAGGGAGTACACCCATCGTTATCATGCACCTCCACCCACCCTACACGTGTCAGACCATCCTCGCCCCTCACCCTCTTGGGTGGGTGGGTGTGGGTGGTGCCTAGGGTGGGAGTGGGAAGTGTCTAGGGTGGTGGGGGCGGATGGAGGTGGTGTCTAGGGTGGTGAGGGTGGTGTCTAGGGTGGTGGGGGTGGGGGTGTCTAGGGTGGTGGGGGTGGGTGTAGGTGGTGTCTAGGGTGGTGTGGGTGGTGTTTGGGGTGGTGGGGGTGGTAGAGGTGTCTAGGGTGGGGCGATGTGTGTGCAACCCTTCCTCCGAATAGACAGTACGTTTTAATACTAAATGTAATAAGTACATTCCTGACTGTTTGCATAGTACATAAATGAATTTAATTGTGCTCTTACATTTACCTCCCCATATATTTTCCTCGTTTTCTGTTAAAACACTCAGACTTTTAGAAAGAAGTTTTCATATTCAATTTTATATACAAAAGTTTTAAATATAAAGTTTTATTAAACAATAGAGATTTTATACAAAATTTTAAAATATCCTGAGTTACTTTATAATTTAATGAAAGATTTTAGTTTTATAAAACTATAATATCAATATAGCTATAGGTTAAGTATTAATTGTAATTAAGAAGCAATAAAATGCTTGTCCTCAGACACTAAGAAGGTTAGGTTAGGTCGTGGTTTTTTATTCAGCTTTTCAGGTAAAGTCTAATGTTCACAATATTTTGGTGCGATGCTGGCGATTAAGTGTATTTATGTACTTTGCCGATAGTCAGGATTGTACTTATTATATTTTGCATTAAAACGTACTGTCTATTCGGAGGATGGGCTGGTGTGTGATATGTGGGTGGGAGTGAGAGTAGTGGGGGTGTGAGTAGTGGGGGTGTGAGTAGTGGGGGTGTGAGTAGTGGATGTGTGTTGTTGTGAGGGTGGGAGTGTCAGTGGAGTGGTGGCTGAAGTAATGGGAAATGTGGGTGGTGAGCCGGGGGGGGGGGGCAATGGGGACGGTGATGAGAGGGAGGGAGGGGGGGGGGGAAGGTGTGGGCGGTGAAGGAGGGAAAGGAGGGGAGTAAGAACTCATCACCAAGCCCCCGCACATCCTGGCTCTCCTTCATGGTAGGTTTATGGAAGCATTGTTGGAGATGGTCAGTACATCTCCAACAATGCTCCCACACACCTACCATGCAGGAGAGCCACCAGCACCCCCGGGCCCCAACACACACACGGGATAATGATCATTATAGTGCCACTAATCAACCGAGAATCACCAGGTAACTGGCAAGAATAACAATGGGGACTCGTCCAAGCGTATAGCAGCTCCCTGCGCCTGCTCAGCACCTGCTCAGCATCACATCACTCACAGGTGCAATGTCAAATGCTGATATTGTCATATCTATAGTTAATGTCAAACGTCACAATGTTTCTTAGCTAGACAGGTCCAACTGCCGCAGTGCCTCTACCTAGGCGTAGAGTACTCCTGAGAGCTTTGAGGCGACCCATTTGTTAGTGGGTTTGCAAGAATGTAACACCACCATTGCTATGTACTCTCACAAAGCCAATGTACTTCTTGTATATCAACTAATAAATTTGTTGAAACGCTTTACTGTTGCCTCGCAAGCAGAAAAGGAGGTCCCTTATATTTCATAGGTGAGAAAGTTTTTCTGCCCTGAAAGGAGCTGGGAGGAGCTAGAGCTACACCAGACGAGAGAGTTCTGGGGTTGTCACCATTACCGTAAAAAATGCAACTGTTTTGCTTCACCACAAACCTACGAACCTAAGCAATCAACCAAACCTACCAAAGCGGCACGTTAGAAAACGTCAATATTACATTATATTAATTTGTACTAATACGACACATTTTTAATGGATTGGTCAATTCCATAAAGATGCCAGCCTATGGTTTCAATGAGCAATTTGTAGAAATTTACTACAAAGAGAGACTGATTCAGACTGTCGCTTTGTATGTTAGTAGTGGAAATCAGGACGGGGACCGTGTGTTTTAGCTTCAGCTGATGCACGGTCCCCGCATTTTTTTTTTTCGTCAACCTCGGCGACGCACAGTAATGTGGTGGAGGCTGACTCCATACACAGTTTCAAATGTAGATATGATAGAGCCCAGTAGGCTCAGGAACCTGTACACCAGTTGATTGACAGTTGAGAGGCGGGACCAAAGAGCCAAAGGTCAACCCTCGCAAGCACAATTAGGCGAGTACAGGTTCCGTCTGCATTGTTTTTTCCTGTCCATCTCGACAGCTCCAATCTAGCTTACATTTGTTCCGTGGAGGTAGAAGAGGTCTATTTGACAGTAAATTTTACCATGGGGATTAAACGGCAATCTTCCGTCTCCTACTATTTTACCCAAGGACATTTAACAGCAGCGATCCGTCATCCCGAAATGTAGTCACCTTGGTGACGTTCACAGGTACAGCTGAATCCCAATGTTCAATGATGTCATCACTCAGCCAGTCTTCATTTTCCTCATTAAGTTCATTTTCCCATAATAAGATAGTTAATCCCATTTTCAATGATTGCATGTTTAATCCCATTTTCAATGATTCGATATTAAAACACATTTTCAAAGATTATTTTTAGTTAAAAGATTTTGTATTTAAAATAAGAATGAAATTACAGAAGGCCTTTTTGGGGACCTTACAGGACCACCTTTGTACCACCATGTTGGGGCAATCATTACGGAATGTTATGAAATTAATTAAACTACAGAATGTCTATGTATGAGAAGCAAGGAAATGGTATAATATTGACACTGGTAAAATGCCAATGTCTTACCTAATGTCTATTAAGTACCGTAATTAAAATCCCTTTTCACCCCAGTTGATCAACTTACACCCTTCAATCATGTCACATATATAAAACAGCAAAATGCCCTATTAATACCCTTTCATTCTCTCTTCACATAACTATAGAATGGCTTATTTGTTCAAATACTTATAGTATAGATACTTTAACTATATATATTAATAAAGTATAGTAACTATACTATACTTTATACTACGGCGAATTTGGCGCCTCGCCTCAGGAAAAGATAAACGCTCCCAGTGCTTCAAGTTGAGGACGGCCGCCTCAAGCTTGTAATGGACACACGCACGGGAGAAGGTAGGGTGGGCCTCACCGCAATTGAGGCAGCGGGCCTGAGAAGAAGTGCACTCCAACTTAAGAGTGACCTTCGCCCCCACAGAGGACAGAGAGAGAGAGAGTACTGGAGCAGCGGAGGGCTCCATACGCAAACCTCCAGCACTTATTACAGAGCCGAGGAGAGGCAATATACTCCTGGATGGAGCACCTGGCACCAGCAAGAATGACAGAGGGCAGAAGGGTCCTACCATCAAAGGTAATCTTCACAACCCGAAGGGGCTGACGGCGCCGACCACGAGGGGCATGAGTAAACGTGTCGACCTGGAGGACAGAATGGCCCTGGGCACCGAGGATATGCCAAATATCTTCGTGGCAGTCCTGTAGATTCCTGACACCAGCTACAACATGGGGCGGGAGGAGAATAGTGCCAACACTGGCATTCAACCGAGCGTTTTTGGAGACCTGAACAGGGGTCTCGCCAAGGCAGGATAAGGCAGCCAAGCGGGAGGCTGCATCCTGAGAAGGAGCAGCAACAACACGTGTACCGAGACCGCTGGGGTTGAAGGTAACAGAGGCATCTACTGAATCAACTAGGTGCCTATGGAAGGAGAAATCGTCAGGAGGCGTAGAATTAAGATTGAAATCAAAGTACTTGGCCCACGAAGTAGAACCAAACAAGGCTTGAAATGCATCAGTACGGGAAGGAATCGAGCGAGCGCGGCCGTGGCGAGGACGGCGTTGAGAACCCCTAGAGAGAGAGAGAGAGGGGTTAAAAGGCGCAGTAGTCACTACTAGAGACTGAGCCGTGCCAGGGGACAAGGTGGTCACCACTGGGGGCTTGGGCTCGACCCAACCACAGAGGAGGGAGGGGAGCCGAGAGGAGTAGTCAGGAGGGTCAAAGGAGGAGTAAGGTCGGGGCCCAATGCAGTGGGGGCTACAGAACCTGATCTTCCAACATGGTCTGACTCGGGGGGCTTGGTCGCCCACCCCACGAGCCTGAGAAGGGATAAGAATAACAGAATTTGACATAAAATGAGAGTCGGACATTCACGAATGTGCCCCCATACCCCACCATGGAGCCACAATTAGAGGCAGGACACCTAACAAGAAGCTATCGACGATCATGTCAGGGCCCCCAGGGGTGCGTCGTGAGTATACGCCCCACAAACGCCACCTTAAGAACCGTCAGTCCGTCGAGATCAGGTTCAGTGACGAAAGGAGGACTGACAATAAAAGGTTCCCTTCACTCTGACGTTGGGTACTACAGTTCTACGGGCACAAGAGTATGCCTCCCCAAGCACCCGGGCGTCAAAATAAAAGTCCAAAAGAATAATCAAAACTAGCAAAAGGTCAGCAGGAAACGACAAGTAGATAGGAGAAGGGGGGGGGGGGGAAACGAAACATAAGAAAAAGGGAAAACCAATCCGGCATAATTAGAGAAGACAGCAGCAAGAGCATAAGGCCAAAAAATGACAAAGGAATATCCCATGGAGCATCACACTCCGGCAGCCGACCACCAAGCCCTCTCACGGCGTCAACGGGCTGGATGGGAGAGGGCATCCCCTACTAAGCTTTTCAGATTCGAGCTCTCATTAGCTCCAGTATCATTTAATATTTTCACTACCTTGGCCGACTAATCTACTGTCCCTTTTCCTTCAGTGATGAAAGCCTCAAAACCTATTCTCACGTCCTGATCAAGATGTAGCCTCATCATTCCAACACAAGTTTTTACTGAATTTGTCACTGTCTGTGACACTACTCTCTCCTTACTTGGGCATCCCCTTGCTACATGTCCCATTTGGTTATACTTTAAACATCTGGTCCTTGAGTAGTCTCTACCCAGAAATCTGTTTCCAACTGGATTAGATAAATTCACATCTCCAGCCGCTCGTGTTTTTGTTCCCCCTGAGGATTTTGAAGCGGTTTCTCCATACGGCGCACTAGGCTTTCCTCCTGCACCGCTCTCAGATCTATCATGTCCTAGTGTGGTGTACTTTATATTTCCGTACTCGCTGCTGTACAGTACATACCCTTGGTTACTGTATGGTCTGCTGTATCTCTATTCCCTGTTGTCTGGCCATCTTGGTCCACCAGTGTTCTGTTGCCCCTTTGCATTGGCTAGGCTGCTCTTGTATTTTCTATGCAGCTCGGTTAGAATTCCTGGCATCTCTGCAGCTTTTCTCACATGTTTAATTCCTGCATTCTGGATTTTAAATCTGGCCTCAGAGTGCATCATCGTCACTCGTTTTTCCATGATTATAAGTTGTTGTAATTCTTCATAGGTTGTTACTCCCTTCGAATTTATCCATCTCCAGTACCTATGCTATAATTCTCTGGTTGTCTCTGAAACCTCTTTCTATAATTTTTAGGTGTATGTGTAAATGATCTTAGGACGCTATTCTTAACTACCTCGTAATCTTGGCACTCGAAGGTCAACTGGTTATGCGCCTTTCTCGCTGATCGTTAGTTTTGCATTCACCAACTGGGCCAGTCTTCCATTGGCCATTTCTTAAGTGACTAAAAAATTCTTCGGCCTCTTATGGTATTGTGACGATAATCTCCTTCAAGAGATTGAGCCTGCTCTTCCCTCCAAAATACGTCGATATAAATCCCTATACAACTAATATGGAAGAAATATCCAACAACGACAACAACACCAAGTTTTGCCAGAAGCGCAAAACGTATGCAGCCAGGAACACCTGCTCCACTTCGAACCACCAAACTACCTGTCTTGTCGCCTGCTCATCGCTGATTGGCTGCGGGTCTAGCTGCAACTGCACTCCACCCACCACACTACTTGATGTCTGGGGCCGCCACGACCTCAGTCCTCAGAATATCCAGTGCTTTCATCAGGTTAACACGTCTCGTTGGTAGACTAAGCTGTGGCTTACGTGTACTAAGAGAGGTGATAGCTTAAAGCCAATATTCCTGCACCTCTTATTTGATTGTATATTGCTCACTTGTCTTAATGTAACTTTTCATTTTGTCATTTGATTATTCTTACTATTTTGATTGATTGATTTTATTATACGAATTTGTATGTCCATTTTATTCATGTTTTGCTTTTCTAACGTAATTACAATTTCATTGTTAAATTTACTTGTGTTTTGTGTGTCTTCTCATTACCTTACCACAGACGAAGTTCCAGATTTTCTATTTTTTGTTTCTATATGTGACGAGGCCATACCCCTAGCTTTTGAACAGCCGAACACCAACGCGTTACCATCACAGTATAAAGACAGACACGTCTCGTTCCCTTGCCCTGTTGTTATCTCTGTGGTGCACTACTCCTGGAGTTTCACGAATCCCTCCTTTCACTGATCAGCAAATCGTATACTCATTTATCTTATCTCCATCTGTCTTGCCTGGAGTTCTGCTCTGATTTTATCCTTTTTTTTCATTTTTCAGCTTCAGTTCTAGCTTTTTCTCGCTCTGCCTCAAGGTTGGATTTTTCTTACTCGGCTCTAGTTTCATTTTCTCGAGTTGGAATTGTTTATTCTCACGTTCACGTTGTGCTTGTTACTCTCTTCTGGTTTAAGCTGTGCGTCAATGTTGTACCTCTCCAGACTGTTATCCCTACTGCTGCTCCTCCTCGAGAACTGTGACAACACCTCATTATCGTCCTCTGGAGATGTGTGTCTCCTCCTGATGCCCCACCTTGACCTGTGCTTTCCTTAAGACTTCTCACCCCTAACTTTTAGTTCTTCTTTCCTGCCTGGCCCCTTGGTTGAGGTCAGTTTAATACCGTACTTCTCTGCAATCATCTTCAGTTGTTCCTTGTTACAATTTTCCTAAATACCCTCATCCCCAGTATAAATATAAGCCTAAATTTTATCCATTTTAGATCCTCCTTGCATGCCACGGGTGGTCTAAGAGCTGACAAACTAACTAGCTACAGTGTGTGTGTTCAGCTCTCTGACCAAGGTCCCATAATGTAAGGAAAAGGTCTCCACCCTCACACTTGGGGGGGGGCGTGTCTGAGGCAGGGAAGGATTCCCTTCCTCACAATATTTCTGGCTTAACTCCGAGGAATCTCATTATTTACTTTATCCTAACTGTCTACTTTCATCCATTAATCATATCCAGAGTTTTTCGCGTCAAATTAAGGGGCACCATTCCTTCCCCCGTCCCATCTCAAATCCTTATCCTGATCTCTTCCAAGTGCTATATAGTGGTATTGGCCTGGCGCTTTCTCCTCATAAATCCCTTCTCTAGAGTGAGCAAATTGTTCCTGGATATCAAAATGGAGTTTTGATATCCAAGAACATAGCAATATGGATATTTTGATATCCTTATTTGATATAGCGATGGTGTTTCTAGTTTACCTTGTCCCCTGATTAATCTAGGTGACCCTGCCCCTGATTAATCTAGGTGACCTTGCCCCCTGATTAATCTAGGTAACCTTGCCCCTGATTAATTCTAGGTAACCTTGCCCCTGATCAATTCTAGGTAACCTTGCCCCTGATCAATTCTAGGTAACCTTGCCCCTGATCAATTCTAGGTAACCTTGCTCCTGATCAATTCTAGGTAACCTTGCTCCTGATCAATTGTAGGTAACCTTGTCCCTGATCAATTCTAGGTAACCTTGCTCCTGATCAATTCTAGGTAACCTTGCTCCTGATCAATTCTAGGTAACCTTGTCCCTGATCAATTCTAGGTAACCTTCCTCCTGATCAATTCTAGGTAACCTTGCTCCTGATCAATTCTAGGTAACCTTGCTCCTGATCAATTCTAGGTAACCTTGCTCCTGATCAATTCTAGGTAACCTTGCTCCTGATCAATTCTAGGTAACCTTGCCCCTGATCAATTCTAGGTAACCTTGCCCCTGATCAATTCTAGGTAACCTTGCCCCTGATCAATTCTAGGTAACCTTGCCCCTGATCAATTCTAGGTAACCTTGCCCCTGATCAATTCTAGGTAACCTGGCCCCTAATTATTTCTGACCTTGCACTTGATTAATTCTAATTGATCTTGTCCTGGATTAATTCTATTTTTTTTTTTGAGATATATACAAGAGTTGTTACATTCTTGTACAGCCACTAGTACGCGTAGCGTTTCGGGCAGGTCCCTGGAATACGATCCCCGCCGCGAAGAATCATTTTTACAACCAAGTACCCATTTTACTGTTAACAGAGGCTACAGTTAAGGATTTGCGCCCAGTAAATCCTCCCCGGCCAGGATACGAACCCATGACATAGCGCTCACGGAACGCCAGGCGAGTGTCTTACCACTACACCACGGAGACTGTAGCACGGAGTTGACCCTACCCCTGACCCGGGCGTCTGACAGCTGGGTGGACAGCGCTTCGGATTCGTAGTCCTGAGGTTCCGAGTTCGATCCCCGGTGGAGGCGGAGACAAATGGGCAAAATGTTCCTTTCACCCTGATGCCCCTGTTACCTAGCAGTAAATAGGTTCCTGGGAGTTAGACAACTGCTACGGGCTGCTTTCTGGGGGGTGGAGGCCTGGTCGAAGACCGGGCCGCGGGGATACTAAGCCCCGAAATCATCTCAAGATAACCTCAAGCTAACCCTCTGATTAATTCTAGTTGGCCTTGCCTGGAATTAATTATAGATAACCTTGCTCTTGATTAATTCTAATTGACCTTGCCCTTCAGTAATCCTAGTTGATCATGCATCTGATTAATCCTTCACTGCTGGCTGAAGTCATATGTAATCCAGGACAGTTTATCAGGTACAGAATTATTTTTGTCATCTCCAAATTCAAATTTGGGAGGTTAAAATCTCCTACAAGAACTATACTCAATAGTTTTTGTTATACAGTTTTCTAAAGCAGCTTCAGATATTCCTCATTTCATCAGCGACTTCTCTAGATCATTGACTTCAGTGACTTGAATATGTCGATAATTGCGCTGTTTTCAGAATTCGCCTTTGGTTCGTAGCACCTCTTCCATATCAAATCTAAAAATAAATCCGAGGATCTAAACAGCTGTGTGTGTGAATTAGTAAGTGTGCCCATACTGTTAATGACCACAACACCTTAAATATGCCCAATCGTTTCCACAGGTCGGCGAGGATGGTGTTCAATTGAAACACACTCTTGTGTGTCTATTGAACACAATGTGTTCTTGTTCAATTCTCCTCTGGCGCTGGACAATTGAAGTACCTGGGGGTGGGGGGGGGGGGAGGGGGTGGTTGCCTCCTAGGTAAAAAAAAATCACTCCGATAATTGTTATAATCATTTATAGAGCAATACGAGAAATTATAACAATCAGTTTTACACTCTCTATAATCGCAGTAATAGGGTGAGGCCAGGGTGAGGGTGGTGCTCCCAGGGTGTGAGGCTCACTCAAGGCTCTCCTTCACCCTCACGGCTCATCCACCTCATCCACCTCCTCTCCCTCACAGTCATCATCCCTCCGCCTCACAGTCATCATCCCTCCCCCTCACAGTCATCATCCCTCCCCCTCACAGTCATCATCCCTCCCCTTCACAGTCATCATCCCTCCGCCTCACAGTCATCATCCCTCCGCCTCACAGTCATCATGCCTCCGCCTCACAGTCATCATGCCTCCGCCTCACAGTCATCGTGCCTCCGCCTCACAGTCATCGTGCCTCCGCCTCACAGTCATCGTGCCTCCGCCTCACAGTCATCGTGCCTCCGCCTCACAGTCATCGTGCCTCCGCCTCACAGTCATCGTGCCTCCGCCTCACAGTCATCGTGCCTCCGCCTCACAGTCATCGTGCCTCCGCCTCACAGTCATCGTGCCTCCGCCTCACAGTCATCATGCCTCCGCCTCACAGTCATCATGCCTCCGCCTCACAGTCATCGTGCCTCCGCCTCACAGTCATCGTGCCTCCGCCTCACAGTCATCGTGCCTCCGCCTCACAGTCATCGTGCCTCCGCCTCACAGTCATCGTGCCTCCGCCTCACAGTCATCGTGCCTCCGCCTCACAGTCATCGTGCCTCCGCCTCACAGTCATCATGCCTCCGCCTCACAGTCATCATGCCTCCTCCTCACAGTCATCATGCCTCCGGCTCACAGTCATCATGCCTCCGCCTCACAGTCATCGTGCCTCCGCCTCACAGTCATCGTGCCTCCGCCTCACAGTCATCGTGCCTCCGCCTCACAGTCATCGTGCCTCCGCCTCACAGTCATCGTGCCTCCGCCTCACAGTCATCGTGCCTCCGCCTCACAGTCATCGTGCCTCCGCCTCACAGTCATCGTGCCTCCGCCTCACAGTCATCATGCCTCCGCCTCACAGTCATCATCCCTCCGCCTCACAGTCATCATGCCTCCGCCTCACAGTCATCATGCCTCCGCCTCACAGTCATCATGCCTCCGCCTCACAGTCATCATGCCTCCGCCTCACAGTCATCATGCCTCCGCCTCACAGTCATCATGCCTCCGCCTCACAGTCATCATGCCTCCGCCTCACAGTCATCATGCCTCCGCCTCACAGTCATCGTGTTTGGTATTCCATCATCATCATCATTCCTCTTAACACGCCCAGAGTAGGAGTACCACCATGGTGACATGTCAATACGGCCAGTGAGAGAGGGAGGGAGGGAGAGGGAGGGAGGGAGAGAGAGAGAGGGAGGGAGACAGAGAGAGGGAGGGAGACAGAGAGGGAGGGAGAGGGAGGGAGACAGAGAGGGAGGGAGAGGGAGGGAGAGAGAGAGCAAGGCAGTAACAATACCCCCAGAGAGGGGCAGTAACAACACCCCCAGAGAGGAGCAGGAACAACACCCCCAGAGATGGGCAGTAACAACACCCCCAGAGAGGGGCAGTAACAACACCCCCAATGAGGGGCAGTAACAACACCCCCAGAGAGGGGCAGTAACAACACCCCCAGAGAGGAGCAGTAACAACACCCCCAGAGATGGGCAGTAACAACACCCCCAGAGAGGAGCAGTAACAACACCCACAGAGAGGGCCAGTAACAACACCCCCAGAGAGGGGCAGTACTGGAACACCCCTAGAGAGGGCCAGTAACAACACCCCCAGAGAGAGGCAGTACTGGAACACCCCCAGAGAGGGGCAGTAACAACACCCCCAGAGAGGGGCAGTAACAACACCCCCAGAGAGGGGCAGTAACAACACCCCCAGAGAGGGGCAGTACTGGAACACCCTCAGAGAGGGGCAGTAACAACACCCCCAGAGAGAAGCAGTAACAACACCCCCAGAGAGGGGCAGTAACAACACCCCCAGAGGGGCAGTAACAACACCCCCAGAGAGGAGCAGTAACAACACCCCCAGAGAGGGGCAGTAACAACACCCCCAGAGAGGGGCAGTAACAACACCCCCAGAGAGGGGCAGTAACAACACCCACAGAGAGGGCCAGTAACAACACCCCCTGAGAGGGGCAGTTCTGGAACACCCCCAGAGAGGGGCAGTAACAACACCCCCAGAGAGGAGCAGTAACAACACCCCCAGAGAGGGGCAGTAACAACACCCCCAGAGAGGGGCAGTAACAACACCCCCAGAGAGGGGCAGTAACAACACCCCCAGAGAGGAGCAGTAACAACACCCCCAGAGAGGGGCAGTACTGGAACACTCCCAGAGAGGGGCAGTAACAACACCCCCAGAGAGGAGCAGTAACAACACCCCCAGAGAGGGGCAGAACAACACCCCCAGAGAGGGGCAGTAACAACACCCCCGGAGAAGGGGCAGTACTGGAACACTCCCAGAGAGGGGCAGTAACAACACCCCCAGAGAGGGGCAGTAACAACACCCCCAGAGAGGAGCAGTAACAACACCCCCAGAGAGGGGCAGTAACAACACCCCCAGAGAGGGGCAGTAACAACACCCCCAGAGAGGAGCAGTAGCAACACCCCCAGAGGGGGGCAGTAACAACACCCCCAGAGAGGGGCAGTAACAACACCTCCAGAGAGGAGCAGTAACAACACCTCCAGAGAGGGGCAGTAACAACACCTCCAGAGAGGGGCAGTAACAACACCCACAGAGAGGGGCAGTAACAACACCCACAGAGAGGGGCAGTAACAACACCCCCAGAGAGGGGCAGTAACAACACCCACAGAGAGGGGCAGTAACAACACCTCCAGAGAGGGGCAGTAACAACACCCCCAGAGAGGGGCAGTAACAACACCCCCAGAGAGGGGCAGTAACAACACCCCCAGAGAGGGGCAGTAACAACACCTCCAGAGAGGGGCAGTAACAAGACCCCCAGAGAGGGCCAGTAACAGCACCATCAGAGAGGGGCAGTAACAACACCCCCAGAGAGGGGGCAGTACTGGAACACCCCCAGAGAGGGCCAGTAACAACAGCCCCAGAGAGGGGCAGTACTGGAACACCCCCAGAGAAGGGCAGTAACAACACCCCCAGAGAGGGGCAGTAACAACACCCCCAGAGAGGGGAAGTAACAACACTCCCAAAGAGGGGCAGTAACAACACCCCCAGAGAGGGGCAGTAACAACACTCCCAGAGAGGGCCAGTAACAACACCCACAGAGAGGGCCAGTAACAACACCCCCAGAGAGGGGCAGTAACAACACCCCCAGAGAGGGGCAGTACTGGAACACCCCCAGAGAGGGCCAGTAACAACACCCCCAGAGAGGGGCAGTACTGGAACACCCCCAGAGAGGGGCAGTAACAACACCCCCAGAGAGGGGCAGTAACAACACCCCCAGAGAGGGGCAGTAACAACACCCCCAGAGAGGGGCAGTACTGGAACACCCCCAGAGAGGGCCAGTAACAACACCCCCAGAGAGGGGCAGTACTGGAACACCCCCAGAGAGGGCCAGTAACAACACCCCCAGAGAGGGGCAGTACTGGAACACCCCCAGAGAGGGGCAGTAACAACACCACCAGAGAGGGGCAGTAACAACACCCCCAGAGAGGGGCAGTAACAACACCCCCAGAGAGGGGCAGTAACAACACCCCCAGAGAGGGGCAGTAACAACACCCCCAGAGAGGGGCAGTAACAACACCCCCAGAGAGGGGCAGTAACAACACCCCCAGAGAGGGGCAGTAACAACACCCCCAGAGAGGGGCAGTACTGGAACACCCCCAGAGAGGGCCAGTAACAACACCCCCAGAGAGGGGCAGTACTGGAACACCCCCAGAGAGGGGCAGTAACAACACCCCCAGAGAGGGGCAGTAACAACACCCCCAGAGAGGGGCAGTACTGGAACACCCCAGAGAGGGCCAGTAACAACACCCCCAGAGAGGGGCAGTACTGGAACACCCCCAGAGAGGGGCAGTAACAACACCCCCAGAGAGGGGCAGTAACAACACCCCCAGAGAGGGGCAGTAACAACACCCCCAGAGAGGGCCAGTAACAACACCCCCAGAGAGGGGCAGTACTGGAACACCCCCAGAGAGGGGCAGTAACAACACCCCCAGAGAGGGGCAGTAACAACACCCCCAGAGAGGGGCAGTAACAACACCCCCAGAGAGGGGCAGTAACAACACCCCCAGAGAGGGGCAGTAACAACACCCCCAGAGAGGGGCAGTACTGGAACACCCCAAGAGAGGGGCAGTAACAACACCCCCAGAGAGGGGCAGTACTGGAACACCCCCAGAGAGGGGCAGTAACAACACCCCCAGAGAGGGGCAGTAACAACACCCCCAGAGAGGGGCAGTAACAACACCCCCAGAGAGGGCCAGTAACAACACCCCCAGAGAGGGGCAGTACTGGAACACCCCCAGAGAGGGCCAGTAACAACACCCCCAGAGAGGGGCAGTGTACTGGAACACCCCCAGAGAGGGGCAGTAACAACACCCCCAGAGAGGGGCAGTAACAACACCCCCAGAGAGGGGCAGTAACAACACCCCCAGAGAGGGCCAGTAACAACACCCCCAGAGAGGGGCAGTAACAACACCCCCAGAGAGGGGCAGTACTGGAACACCCCCAGAGAGGGGCAGTAACAACACCCCCAGAGAGGGGCAGTACTGGAACACCCAAGAACAAACGTAAAATCTTAACAATGTCAACAAGTTAAGGAGAGTGAAGGTAAGCTCCCCAGGTGGCGGGCGGCCCGGGGTGACGCTGCGGCAACTATGTGCAAATGACGGCACCAGCATGCCACCCACGTCATTAAAACTATGCAACATATGCAAAACTTTGCCGGGGTAATTTTGCGGCAAATTACTTTTTGGAAACCAGACCGGCGCACCAGAAAAGCACAGAAAGGGGGTCATTATGGGATAATAAACTTTATTTACACTAAGCGTACGGCGTGTTTTACCTTCAGAGATCGCCCGCGTCCCATTTTCTGTCATGTTTGGCAATCCGCTCTATGGGCTGGAGTAGCCAGAGAGAGAGAGTCGATCTCAGTTCGCAGTATACTTGGGTCGGCCGGTGCCGCAGAGAGAGCCGCTCACACTTCGAATCTTAGAGAGGACGAGATTTTTATGTTCGAGCTCGTTGGTGATTCCCCGGAGCTGGCAAAATCGCAGCTCTTTCATCTGTAATATGTGTCTCGTGATTTTTTTTTTGGAGAATTCGAATATTCTAAAAATTTCGACCCGAATTCAGAGCAAGAAACGTGCGTTTATAAAGAGTTGTGATTCCTAGAGAAGGGAACTGTGCCGACCCAGCTGGTACACTTTATGCATAAATCTTATTTACTGAATCATCTGCTGTGGAAATAGGACTAATGGAATGACAAGAGGACCCGGATTTGAAGATGATCCATAAATTCAACTCTACAATTTGAGTTCTGGAAACAACTTCCAGAAATTTCCTGAACTAAAGACACTAGTGCGCGGCTCATCTTAGTTTACATCACAACATACTGTAGTGAATCACTGTACTCTGTAATGGAATTTGTCAAGTTAAGCCTCGTGCTTAACTGTGAAGAACCGACGAGTGAGATTTATATTTATTGAATTTATATGAATTTGTATAAAATAAATATTTTACGTAAATTTTTATATTTTGATAGCAAATGGTATGATGTTTAGTGGACTGTATTTCTTAAAATTCCCACAAATCGATTTCCTTACACATTATGGAGGGTTTATGGTTTATGTATGTAGTCAACCATATAAATTATTGGTTAGCAGACATTCACTGCAGTATTAAACTACATATATTAGCAATTAAAATAGGGCTGCCTTATCTTACTGTATGGTAGGCCTGGTCCAGCAGGTGTAAACAATACCTGCATGGTAGGCCTGGTCCAGCAGGTATAAACAATACCTGCATGGTAGGCCTGGTCCAGCAGGTATAAACAATACCTGCATGGTAGGCCTGGTCCAGCAGGTATAAACAATACCTGCATGGTAGGCCTGGTCCAGCAGGTATAAACAATACCTGTATGGTAGGCCTGGTCCAGCAGGTATAAACAATACCTGCATGGTAGGCCTGGTCCAGCAGGTATAAACAATACCTGCATGGTAGGCCTGGTCCAGCAGGTATAAACAATACCTGCATGGTAGGCCTGGTCCAGCAGGTATAAACAATACCTGCATGGTAGGCCTGGTCCAGCAGGTATAAACAATACCTGCATGGTAGGCCTGGTCCAGCAGGTATAAACAATACCTGCATGGTAGGCCTGGTCCAGCAGGTATAAACAATACCTGCATGGTAGGCCTGGTCCAGCAGGTATAAACAATACCTGCATGGTAGGCCTGGTCCAGCAGGTATAAACAATACCTGCATGGTAGGCCTGGTCCAGCAGGTATAAACAATACCTGCATGGTAGGCCTGGTCCAGCAGGTATAAACAAGGATGACCACACCAAATAATGCTGGTGGTTGAGGCTGGCAGCAACACCAGGTACTGGTGGACCAAGTAACTCTTCTGTGCCCTCTTCTCTTCTTCCTCTCAAAGGCCACTGGCATTAATAGCAGCAATCCTATATATATGATAGCTATATCAGAGGAAATATTGGTATATTGAATAAAGAGATGAGAATATTGCTCACCATGGGTTGGTCGCTGCCTCCTGTGCTAACCGGGTCACCCTATATATACCTAAGATAACTGGCCAGAATAGGTAAGATAATAAACAGGTTTCGGTAACTTCCCTTATAGTAGACATAGTTTCGTGTCGGTTTCAGAAGCACTTAACTTCTGTAACACAGCTGTCCAAGGGAGAGTTCTAGGAGCTAAATCTGCTCCAGCGACCCTTGTAAATTAATAATTGCTGCCTACCCTCCTCCACTGACGCCTTGGCTCTCTTGTCCAGATGTCAAGAAGTGGTAGAAAGGTCACATTTACTCTATTTTGGTACTGATAATTAAGTTAATTCAAGTGAGATGTTTTTATGATGTTAACAGTCCAAAGACTGGTGTATTAAGAATGTTTCCCAACAGAATTAACTGGTGAAATTAACAGCGACGTGGCAATAATATTCCGTTTTCTATTGACGGAAAATTCAACTGCCGTATTCTTCTAGGAGTGAATTTATTTATACAACCCAGAGCTGCAATATTATCTGCCTATTGAATTGAATATTAGTAAATAGTGTTGGGTTTACCGAAAATTACAAGCCAACAGCTGACCGAGCTAGTTCGTACAGCTCTAACAACCTATTAGCCAGAATTTAAACGACGTACAGCCAAGATGGGGACCCGCAAGACCACTACTAGTGGTAAATAGCGTCTTTAATAGCCTGATATGTCTAGCATTGTATTTTTGCCATAAAAGTATAATTATAATATTACTAATTTTGTGGGGTGAAAAGCTTATTAAAATATCTCAAATTTTTGGGTTTACATTTTTGGACATATATGGGTCTTTTTGACTATTGAAACCAACGCAAACTAACAGTTTAAAAACTTCATGCATGAAAAATTATATATAATATGCATTTTTTGTTATAATTTATATAAAATTTGTTTAACAAAATATGTATGAAACAATAACAACTTGAGTGTAAATTTTGTTCCCGTCCTGCGGCTCTCAAACACCTGAGCTCTATATTTTGTGGCTCTTAGAGAAGGCAAGACTGGCCAGTACTGCTCTATACTATGACTCTTACAGCAGGCAAGACTGGCTAGTACTGCTCTATGCTGGAAGGAAGGCCACAGGGACACTCGACCCTTAAGAGTATGCAGTTTGTTACCAATAACAAAAGACCAACAACCCTACCAATGGGCAAGGATGGAGAAATGAATAACTGGGTAAAAGTCGAAATACGGAATACCTTTACGAGAGATGGGACAAGTGTGGATAGCTTCCTTAGCGGAAGCATCTGCACGCTCATTTAAAGAGACCAACATGGCTGGGAACCCAGCAAAACTCTACCGACTTAAATTTACTGGAGAAAAGAAACGGCTAATGTTGAATCTCAATGACCACCGGGTGGACCGGATTTAAGGACCCCAAAACCATGAAGGCACTACGAGAGTCAACAACAACTACAAAGGAGGAGTGACAACGAGAAAGCAGAAGACGAAGAGCATAGAGAATAGCATAGTGTTCGGCTGTGAAGATGCTAGTCTCCGGAGCAGGCAACACATATAAGTGTGATCAGGAAAAACAACAGAGTATCCCACACCGTCCGCAGACTTAGACCCATCGGTGAAGATGAAAACTGAGTGAGTGTGAAGAAAAGTGCTCAAGGAAAAGGCGTTTCAGGACCGTAGGAGGGGTAAAAGCTTTAGTGATGCAGGTCAGGGAAGTACAAAATTTGGGAAGGAGGACACTCCATGGGGGCAAGGATGGAACAATACGAGGAGAAACATTGATAAGACGAACCGAAAGAGAATCTTGTAAGCAAGACAAACGGAGAAAAAGAGGAAGGTGGTGAAGAGGAACAGGAACCACAGGAGGGGTAAAATTCAAAGCACGATAGGCGAGAGTGGGGATGGTGTAAGGACTGCACAAGATAGCGAAGACAGTAGCGCTAGATCACGGCGGTCCTGGAGAGACAGGAAGCCAGTGTCAGCATACAAGCTGAGGATAGGAGTTGAACGAAAGGCACAAAACTGAGGCGCAACCCAGTATGGTGCAAAGCATCAAAACGGCGAAGAGTAGAAGTCGAGTTTAGACAGGACGAGAGAGGAGTGCAAATAGAGGGGCGTGCGCCTATCCGCACCCCAAGAAGTATGGGACAAAACCTTAAGTAGGTTAAGGGCCTTAGAGCATTCAACTCGGAGGTAAGAGATGGGGGCGACCAGGACAAAGTGTCAAAGGATAACCCCAAAAGCTTCGTGGAATCTTTGTACACAGGGGGATGACCATAAAGCGACAAAGGGGGGACGAAGAACGGCCCGCTTCTGAGTAAAAGTCATAGCACAAGTCTTGGTTGCAGAGAACTTGAAGCCATAATTGGTGGCCCAAGATGACACAGCATCAATCGCAAGTTGAAGTAGCCATTGAAGGAGAGGCGAATCATCACCTCGACAGCAAAGAATAAGATCGTCATCATAGTGAGCGGAGAAGATGCCAGAAGGGAGGGAGGGAGGGACAGAGAGGGAGGAAAGAATACCATAGAGGGCAGCCAGAAAAATAGTAGTGCTCAGAACACTGCCTTGGGGCACACCTTCGAACTGCCGAAAAGAGGCAGAGTTGAACCAAGCCTGACTCTAAAGGAACGACGAGAGAGGAAGTTTTGGAAGGAAGAGAGGGAGATTACCACGAAGGCCAAAATAACGATGTTGGGAGAGAATATGGTATCTCCAAGTCGTGTCATAAGTCTTTTCCAGGTCAAAATGGACAGCAATAACGAAGGTCTTCACAACAAAAGCAGTACGAATATAGACCAAGTTCACCAGGACATCAGTCGTGCTGCGGCACTTGCGAAAACCAAATCGAGAAGGAGAGAGGTGGTGATGGTGTTCCAAGAACCACATCAGATGAACATTTACCATACGCTCAAAGAGTTTGCAAACACACCTCGTGAGGGCAATAGGGCAGATGTCCATAGGGGGAAGTAACGCGAGAGACCCTGGTTTCCAAATAGGGAGTATAACGGCATCGAGTCGGTCCTCAGGGACTGACGACGACTCCCAGACCTGGTTATACAGACTCATTAAAGACTGAAACGTGCACGGAAGGAAATGGTAAAGCATCTCATAATGATTGTCATCCGAGCCCACTACCATTGATCCGCAGAGGGCCAGGGCAGACTGAATTTCAGAAAGAGAGAAAGGATCGTTATAGGGAAGACGGAGATGAGTGTGGAAATCTAAGGGACGAGATTCAAGAACGGGCTTACGAAGAAGGAAGGATTGAGGAAGATGAGAACCAGAGCTAACAGTAGAAAAGTGGGAACCCAGTTTGGTCGCAACCTGCACTGGGTCCGCCACAAGATTACCACGGAGGTGGAGAACCGGCGAGACATAGGGAACGAACTTAACCACAATCTTGCGGATCTTCTTCCAGATCTGTGGCAGAAGAGTAATCGTGGAAACATAAGATTTCCAACTCCCACGTTTAGCTGTACGGATGGTCCTACGGGCCACCGCACAACCCTTCCGAAACAAAACAAAAGAATCAGCCGTCTGCCGGCGTCGGTGTTTCTCCCAGCTGTACGCTTACAGCGGACAGCCCGAGCACAGTCTGCATTCCACCAGGCAACGCACTTCTGCATGCCCCGGGAGGTAGAGTGAGGAATAGAGTGGAGGGCAGCATCGAAGACGGTGTCATGAAAAAGGAAGAGGGTGCGAGGAAGAAGCAGAGAGGACAGAGAGAGTAGCACGGAGGGTGAATAGGTTTCAGTCAGCCTTGGCAAACTGCCACCTAGGGAAGGAGAGGGGAGGGCGGAGAGAGAAAAATGAAAAGAGGATGAGGAAATGATCACTGTTATGGAGGTCATCAAGAACCCGCCACGTGAAATCTAAGTAAGGAGATGACGAGCAGAGAGAAAGATCAAGATAGGAAAGGGTGAGAGTCCGAGAGTCTAAATGAGCGGGTTCACCAGAATTCAGTAGAGACAGGGAAGAAGAGAGGACGAACGTTCGAGAAAGCAGCCTCGGGTGTTTGTCAGAACATCACCCCAGAGGGTATGTCGACAGTTGAAATCACCCAAAAGGAGTACCGGCTCTGGCAAGGAGTCCAGGAGGTGCTTAAGATCAGGAAGGGAAACCGGGACATTTGGGGGAAGATAAATGGAACAGACTGTATACCATTTACTCACAAAAACACGGGCAGCAGAACAATGGATAGGGGACGGAAGAAGTAGCGGGACGAAGGGAATATTAAAATGAATCAAGAGAGCTGCAGAGTTATGGGCCCCAGCAAGTGCTGGGGGGAGAAGGGGGAGAAAGAAAGGCATAACCACGAAAGGGACCAGGACGAGCACCGAGCATGGGTTCCTGGAGACAAACACAAAGCGGTCAAAACTGTGTAATTAGAAGTTGGAGTTCATGGAAGTTAGCATAAAATCCACGAATATTCCACTGAAGAACAGACATTATCAAAGAGAAAGAACAGTAAGAGAACAATGAAGAAACATAGGTAAAGAAGAACACAGTATATTAAAGAATCTCAGGATCAGGGTCAGGATCAGGAGTAGGGTCAGCAGAATCAAGGTGAGAGGGTATGGGTAAACTTACTAAGGATAGAGGGAAGGGAGCGGGAGGACAGACCAGAGGTGGACTGACGGGGTCCGGAGGAGGAGGAGACAACCGAGAGGGGCAGTCAAGGATAGCTGGAGTCTAAATGAGGCAGAAATCAGGGAGTGCACCTCAGCAAGGGCAGCAACCGAGAGGGAATCGGGGGCGAAAGAAACCTCCATATCTGGGACAGGGGGCCCGACCACTGAAATGGGAGGGGAGGTAGTGATAGAGTCAGAGGGAGGGGGGTGAGAAAGAAAGCAATGCCTCTTACCCGCTGGGGATGAGGAAGGAGAGGAGCCAGGCTTACGTTTCTGACTCGAAGAGACAGGCGTTCTAGTAACAATGTACCGGGCGACAAACTTAATGGTCTCAGCAGGAGAAGAGGAACGGGAGCGAACAACACAAAGATTGCTGGAAGGATGATGGACATCAGCCTGGACAGACAGACGGCATGGAGGGTCAAGAGACTGGGGGGAGGGTTGGGAAGAAAGAGTGGGGGGAGATGGGATAGAAGAAATAGGAGACATGGTGGACTGGGTAGGAAGGGGGGAAACTCCAGATGGAGAACCAGGAGGGAGACCTTTTGGGACAGGACACAAAGGAATACGGGAGGAGGTGGTGGGTGTGTTCGGGTCTAAGGCCTGAAAACGGTTGTGAGACTGAGGAAGGTGGGAGGGACGAGGAGAGGTAGAACGCAACACGTGAGTGAAGGATACGCCCGCGAAAGGGGTGAGACGACGAACATGGCGTCTTGCTTTAAGAAAAGACAGACGATCACGGTGTTTCAAGTTGAGGACGGCTTCCTCAAGTTTGTAGTGTATACTCGAGAGTAAGAAGGTAGGGTGGGCCTCACCGTAATTGAGGCAGCGAGCCTGGGGAGAAGTGCACTCGGACTTAGAATGATCATCGTCCCCACACATGGGGCATACATAGAGTACTTGTGCACTTGAGGACACCGTGTCCAAACTTCCAACACTTATTGCAAAGTCTAGGAGAGGGAATGTACTCCTGAACAGAGCATCTGGCACCAGCAAGAATAATAGAGGGCGGAAGGGTCCTACTATCAAAGGTGATTTTTACAACTCGAAGGGGCTGACGGCGACGACCACGAGGGGGTCGAGTAAACGTGTCCACCTGGAGGACAGAATGGCCTTGGGCTTCGAGGATATGTTTAATATCATCATGGCAATCTTTGAGGTCCCGAACACCAGTTGCAACATGGTGTGGGAGGAGAACAGTGCCAACACTGGCATTTAACCGAGCATTTTTTGAGATCCGAACAGGGGTCTCCCCAATGTAGGACAAAGCGGCTAAGCGAGTAGCTGCATCCTGAGAAGGAGCAGCAACATCACGCGTACCGTTATTTGGTGGAGTTAAAAGTAACAGAGGCATCTA
Organism: Procambarus clarkii; assembly: GCF_040958095.1. Classification (NCBI taxonomy): domain Eukaryota; kingdom Metazoa; phylum Arthropoda; class Malacostraca; order Decapoda; family Cambaridae; genus Procambarus; species Procambarus clarkii. The sequence goes on from NC_091171.1 coordinate 4,738,407, forward strand.
CTGAATCAACAAGGTGTTTATGGAGGGAGAAATCGTCAGGAGAAGTAGAATCCAAATGGTGGAGATCAAAGTATTTAGCCAATGTAGCGGGACCAAACAAGGCGTTGTAAGTATTAGTGTGGGAAGGGATCATGCTAGTGCGGCCGTGGCGGGGACGGCGTTGAGAACCCCCGTCCCATTCGTCCCCGCCCCATTTACTCCCATTCAAACTATCACTAATAGAGTAACCTCATTCATCTTTGCCAACATACAAGGACTGAAAACAAGAACAACAAAGTACAGTTCATAAATGGCCTCCTCACGGAGTCAAATGCAGTATTTGGAGCTTTCACAGAAACCCATGCAGGGGAATTGTTGGACAGTGAGATCTGGATTCCAGGATATAACCTATACAGGTGCGATAGGAAAATTAGGTCACATGGAGGAGTGGGTCTGTATATTAGGGAAGACCTTGTATGCTCGGAGCTCCTAAACGTTACAAATGAGGTGGTAGAGGTACTGGGATTAAAAATAGAGAAAATAAATTTAGTGATTATACTAATATACAAACCGCCAGATGCAACGGCTGAGGAATTCACAGAACAGATAAGCAAAATAGAGAATAGCCTTGATAATTTGGAGAACCCGATACCTGATATTATCTTCCTAGGTGACTTCAACTTGCCTAGTCTCAGGTGGAAAATAGCAAACAATAATATTATACCAGGAAATCTATCAGGACCTAACCAACCACAGATTAGAGAACTACTTAGATTCTGTGACAAATTTTCACTCAATCAGCAGATATCGGAGCCAACGAGAAATGAAAATATTCTAGATCTGGTCTTTACGAACAATGAAGACATTATCAGAGACATTACGATATCAGATACCACATATTCAGATCACAAACTCATTGAAGAGCAAACGACCATCAACACTCAGAATAGACCTATAACGTTGATCAAGCGAGAGGGGCTATTCAGTATATTCAATTTTAATAATAAAAGGATAGACTGGGAGATAATAAACAGGGAACTTACAAACATTCCTTGGGGAACTGTTCTAAGTAATACAAGTCCTACAGAAGGAATAGAAAAACTGACTTCAGAAGCGTATCAAGTCTGTCTGAAACATGTTCCTTTGAGGAAAGCCAGAAAGAGATCTAACGTAGAAAGAGAACGCAGACGACACTATAAACGCAGGAAAAAAAATAACGGAACTGCTTATGCAGACACGAATTTCCCGTCAAAGAAGGAATAATTTAAATAGGGAGATTGAAGAAATCGAGCGGAAATTGAAACACTCATATGAAACTGAAGAAAGGCAGTTAGAACAGAAAGCCATTCAGGAAATAAAGAAAAATCCAAAATATTTCTTCTCATATGCGAAATCAAAAGCAAAAACCACTGCCAGTATTGGACCTATTCGTACAAGTGAAGGTTCATACACGGAGGATGACAAAGAAATTAGTGAAATCCTAAAAAAGCAGTATAAGGACATGTTTAGCACTCCAATAAACAACATGAAGGTGGAAGATCCAGACAATTTCTTTATGCGGGATATTCAAACCCCTGTAAATATAACTGATATAAACACGAGCGCACTAAATTTTGAAAAAGAAATTGAAAACATGCCCATGCACTCGGCCCCAGGTCCAGACTCATGGAATTCAATATTTATAAAGAAATGCAAAGTGCCGGTAGCACAGGCACTCAGTATAGTGTGGAGGAAGAGCTTGGACACGGGGGAGATACCAGATGCGCTTAAAGTATCTGACATAGCCCCTCTACACAAGGGAGGGAGCAAAGCATTGGCAAAAAATTATAGACCAGTTGCACTAACATCGTACATCATAAAAGTATTTGAGAGAGTGATTAGGAGTCAGGTCACCAATTTCATGGAGACCAATGACCTTCACAACCCAGGCCAACATGGATTTCGAGAGGGAAGATCGTGCCTCTCACAGCTACTTGAGCACTACGACAAAGTCACTGAGGCATTAGAAGAGAAACAGAATGCTGATGTGATATACACGGACTTCGCAAAGGCTTTCGATAAATGTGACCATGGCGTGATAGCACACAAAATGAAGTCAATGGGAATAACCGGTAAAGTAGGACGCTGGATACTCAGTTTTCTGTCAAACAGGACTCAGCGAGTAACTGTCAACCATATAAAATCTAGTCCAAGTGCAGTGAAAAGCTCTGTACCTCAGGGTACAGTCCTTGCACCGCTGCTTTTCCTTATTCTCATATCAGATATAGACAAAAATACAAGTCACAGCTTCGTATCATCCTTTGCAGAGGACACAAAAATCAGTATGAAAATTACCTCGGCTGAGGACATTGAAAAACTTCAAGCTGATATTAATAAAGTTTTCGACTGGGCATCAGAAAATAACATGATGTTTAACAGTGATAAATTCCAGGTACTCAGGTACGGTAAAAATGAGGACCTTAAACATAATACAGAGTACAAAACACAATCAAATGTACCCATAGTAGGAAAACAGCATGTAAAGGATTTGGGAATAATAATGTCTGATGACCTAACGTTTAAGGAGCATAACCAAGCAAATATTGCGACAGCCAGAAAAATGATAGCATGGATTACGAGAACTTTCAAATCCAGGGATCCCATCACAATGGTTGTACTCTTCAAGTCACTTGTGTTGTCCCGTCTTGAGTACTGTTCAGTACTCACTTCCCCCTTCAGAGCAGAAGAGATTGCTGAAATAGAGGGAATACAGAGAACATATACGGCACGCATAGATGCAATAAAGCACCTAAATTATTGGGATCGTCTCAAAGCCCTCCAAATGTACTCACTAGAAAGAAAACGAGAGAGATATCAAATAATATACACCTGGAAGATACTGGAGGGCCAAGTACCAAATCTACACAGTAAAATAACAACGTACTGGAGTAAACGTTATGGAAGAAAATGTAGAATAGAACCAGTGAAGAGCAGAGGTGCCATAGGCACAATCAGAGAACACTGTATAAAGATCAGAGGTCCGCGGTTGTTCAACGTCCTCCCAGCAAGCATAAGAAATATTGCCGGAACAACCGTGGACATCTTCAAGAGGAAACTAGATTTATTCCTCCAAGGAGTGCCGGACCAACCGGGCTGTGGTGGGTATGTGGGCCTGCGGGCCGCTCCAAGCAACAGCCTGGTGGACCAAACTCTCACAAGTCAAGCCTGGCCTCGGGCCGGGCTTGGGGAGTAGAAGAACTCCCAGAACCCCATCAACCAGGTATCAACCCCTGAGTGAGGGGGTAAAAGGCGCAGTAGTCACAACTAGAGACTGAGCCGTGCCAGGGGACGAGGTGGTCACTACTGGGGGCTTGTGGCTCGACCCAACCACAGAGGAGGGAGGAGAGCCGAGAGGAATAGTCAGGAGGGTCAAAGGAGGAGCAAGGTCGGGGCCCAATGCAGTGGGGGCTACAGAGCCTGGTCTTCCAACATGGTCTGACTCGGGGGCTTGGTCACCCACCCCACGAGCCCGAGAAGGTACAAGAGGAACATTACCCGATATAAAAACGAGGATAGACTTTCATTCACGAATGTGCCCCCACACCCACCACGGAGCCACAATTAGAGGAAAGGATACCCAACAAGAGACATGGTGCCGATCACGCCGGGGCCCCCCTAGGGGTGCGTCGTTAGTATACGCCCCACAAACGCCACCTTAAGAGCCGTCAGTCCGTCGAGATCAGGTTCAGTGGCAAAACGAGGACTGACAATAAAAGGTTCCCCTCGGTCGAGACGTTGGATACTACAGTTCTATGGGTGCAAGAGTATGTCTCCTCAAACACCCGGACGTGAAAATAAAAGAAGGTCGAAAGATGAATCAAAACAGGCAAAAGGTCGGCGGGGAATGCCAATGAGAAAGGAGAAGAGGGGGGGGGGGGGGAGGGACGAAACAGAAGGAAAAATTGTCCAGCACAATTAGAAAGGACAGCAGCAGGAGCACAAGGCTACAAAAGGACAGAGGACTGTCTCAAGGAGCATCACACTCCGGCAGCCGCCCACCAAGCCCCCTCACGGCAACAACGAGCTGGACAGGGAGGGGGATGTTGATGGTGTTGAACTATGGTGACGAATGTGATCATGTTGATGGTGTCGAACTATGGTGATGTTGATGGTGTACTATGGTGACGTATGGTAAATATGTTCGTGTGGATGGTTTTACCTTGTACTCCATTTTCATCAACGACCCAGTAAACAACTCCATGACGCATCAACGACCCAGTAAACGACTCCATGACCCATCAACGACCCAGTAAACGACTCCATGACCCATCAACGACACAGTAAACGACTCCATGACGCATCAACGACCCAGTAAACGACTCCATGACGCATCAACGACCCAGTAAACGACTCCATGACGCATCAACGACCCAGTAAACGACTCCATGACCCACCAACGACCCAGTAAACGACTCCATGACGCATCAACGACACAGTAAACGACTCCATGACGCATCAACGACCCAGTAAACGACTCCATGACCCACCAACGACACAGTAACGACTCCATGACCCACCAACGACCCAGTACACGACTCCATGACCCACCAACGACACAGTAACGACTCCATGACCCACCAACGACACAGTAACGACTCCATGACCCACCAACGACACAGTAACGACTCCATGACCCCACCAACGACACAGTAACGACTCCATGACCCACCAACGACACAGTAAACGACTCCATGACCCCACCAACGACACAGTAACGACTCCATGACCCACCAACGACCCAGTAAACGACTCCATGACCCACCAACGACACAGTAACGACTCTATGACCCACCAACGACCCAGTAAACGACTCCATGACTCACCAACGACACAGTAACGACTCCATGACCCACCAACGACACAGTAAACGACTCCATGACCCACCAACGACACAGTAAACGACTCCATGACTCACCAACGACACAGTAACGACTCCATGACCCACCAACGACCCAGTAAACGACTCCATGACTCACCAACGACACAGTAACGACTCCATGACCCACCAACGACCCAGTAAACGACTCCATGACCCACCAACGACACAGTAAACGACTCCATGACCCACCAACGACCCAGTAAACGACTCCATGACCCACCAACGACCCAGTAAACGACTCCATGACCCATCAACGACACAGTAAACGACTCCATGACCCACCAACGACCCAGTAAACGACTCCATGACCCACCAACGACACAGTAAACGACTCCATGACCCACCAACGACCCAGTAAACGACTCCATGACCCACCAACGACACAGTAAACGACTCCATGACCCACCAACGACCCAGTAAACGACTCCATGACCCATCAACGACACAGTAAACGACTCCATGACCCACCAACGATCCAGTAAACGACTCCATGACCCATCAACGACACAGTAAACGACTCCATGACCCACCAACGTTACAGTAACAACTCCATGACCCACCAACGAACAGTAAACGACTCCATGACCCACCAACGACCCAGTAACGACTCCATGACCCACCAACGACACAGTAAACGACTCCATGACCCATCAAAGACACAGTAACGACTCCATGACCCATCAACGACACAGTAAACGACTCCATGACCCACCAACGACACAGTAACGACTCCATGACCCCACCAACGACACAATAACGACTCCATTACCCACCAACGACCCAGTAAACGACTCCATGACCCACCAACGAACAGTAAACGACTCCATGACCCACCAACGACACAGTAAACGACTCCATGACCCACCAACGACACAGTAAACGACTCCATGACCCACCAACGACACAGTAAACGACTCCATGACCCATCAACGACACAGTAAACGACTCCATGACCCACCAACGACACAGTAAACGACTCCATGACCCACCAACGACCCAGTAAACGACTCCATGACCCACCAACGAACAGTAAACGACTCCATGACCCACCAACGAACAGTAAACGACTCCATGACCCACCAACGAACAGTAAACGACTCCATGACCCACCAACGAACAGTAAACGACTCCATGACCCTCCAACGAACAGTAAACGACTCCATGACCCACCAACGAACAGTAAACGACTCCATGACCCACCAACGACAGTAACGACTCCATGACCCACCAACGAACAGTAAACGACTCCATGACCCACCAACGACAGTAACCGACTCCATGACCCACCAACGAACAGTAAACGACTCCATGACCCACCAACGACAGTAATGACTCCATGACCCACCAACGAACAGTAAACGACTCCATGACCCACCAACGAACAGTAAACGACTCCATGACCCACCAACGAACAGTAAACGACTCCATGACCCACCAACGAACAGTAAACGACTCCATGACCCACCAACGAACAGTAAACGACTCCATGACCCACCAACGACAGTAACGACTCCATGACCCACCAACGAACAGTAAACGACTCCATGACCCACCAACGACAGTAAACGACTCCATGACCCACCAACGAACAGTAAACGACTCCATGACCCACCAACGACAGTAACGACTCCATGACCCACCAACGAACAGTAAACGACTCCATGACCCACCAACGAACAGTAAACGACTCCATGACCCACCAACGAACAGTAAACGACTCCATGACCCACCAACGAACAGTAAACGACTCCATGACCCACCAACGAACAGTAAACGACTCCATGACCCACCAACGACAGTAACGACTCCATGACCCACCAACGAACAGTAAACGACTCCATGACCCACCAACGACAGTAAACGACTCCATGACCCACCAACGAACAGTAAACGACTCCATGACCCACCAACGACAGTAACGATTCCATGACCCACCAACGAACAGTAAACGACTCCATGACCCACCAACGACAGTAACGACTCCATGACCCACCAACGAACAGTAAACGACTCCATGACCCACCAACGACAGTAACGACTCCATGACCCACCAACGAACAGTAAACGACTCCATGACCCACCAACGACAGTAACGACTCCATGACCCACCAACGAACAGTAAACGACTCCATGACCCACCAACGACAGTAACGACTCCATGACCCACCAACGAACAGTAAACGACTCCATGACCCACCAACGACAGTAACGACTCCATGACCCACCAACGAACAGTAAACGACTCCATGACCCACCAACGACAGTAACGACTCCATGACCCACCAACGACACAGTAACGACTACCAACATCTCAACATCACTAGACGCCTCAGTATGCCAATAATTAAATAAAAGAAGTCGGTGTTTTCACGACGACAAAATTATCACTAAACATATAAAAAATATATTTAATATTTCCATGATAATACATCAGGAAATACATCATTAGCAAAATATATTGACAAGAAAGGAAGATTTAGGAGTTGCACAGACAATAAATCTTTATGTTTAGGACAGTTGGTGGCAGAGACACCAGGAGTCAGGTGGTGGTACACACACACACATACCTAGTTAAACACAAGACAAAGTTAGAGAAGATTCAGCGGTATGCCACCAGGCTCGTCCCGGAACTGAGAGGATTGAGCTGCGAGGAAAGGCTAAAGGAGCTGAACCTCACATCCCTGGAGAACAGAAGAGTAAGGGGAGACATGATAACCACCTACAAAATTCTCAGGGGAATTGTCAGGGTGGACAAAGACAAACTCTTCAGCACGGGTGGAACACGAACAAGGGGACACAGGTGGAAACTGAGTACCCAAATGAGCCACAGAGACATTAGAAAGAACTTTTTTAGTGTCATAGTGGTTGACAAATGGAATGTATTAGGAAGTAATGTGGTGGAGGCTGACTCCATACACAATTTCAAATGTAGATATGATAGAGCCCAGTAGGCTCAGGAATCTGTACACCAGTTGATTGACAGTTGAGAGGCGGGACCAAAGAGCCAAAGCTCAACCCCCGCAAGCACAATTAGGTGAGTACAATTAGGTGAGTACACACACCAGGGGACCATACAGGTGGTGGTACACACATACACCAGGGGGCCATACAGGTGGTACACACACCAGTGGAACATGCAGGTGGTGGTACACACACCTGGGGACCATGCAGGTGGTGGTACACACACACACACACACACACACACACACACACACACACACACACACACACACACACACACACACACACACACACACACACACACACCAGGGGCCAGGTGATGGTCCAGACCAGCAACAAGGAGCCAGGACTCAGGAACCACCCTGACCGGCAGTTAGTGACAAGTTAATTACCTTTTAGAGAGCGGACAGCTTTATGTTCACAGAGTGTGGACCAACGAGCCTTCTCCTCCCAGAAAAGTTAATTTGAGACTTTTTCTCCCCAGTATTGCTGACCACGGGGGTCGCCGCTCCTGGGCAAAATATTCATAATTTGCATTTTTTCAAACGACTTAATTCGTTTTACAAGGGGGAAGATGGCGCCCACAGCACCCCAGACCTGATTAAATTTAGTGGCCTAGTACACCCAAGAATGGGGGTAATCATGGGTAATTATACCATGTGTAAATAGTAGCAAAAATGTGGAATTTTTCGTCTGGGAAAATTTCGTGGGAATTGAAGTTGTCTCACCAGTAGGTCAGAGTGGTTGAGAGACGTTGGTTGTTTGGGCATATTGGGGCTGTCTTAGGAGTTTTACAGGGAGGGGGGGGGGGGTGACTACCAGCCTGGTCGACTATATAAGGGGAGGACAGAAGTGACACCTGCCTGGTCGTCGAAATTGTCTTGATTGCTACAGAATTTCGCCCAGTTTGGTGGCAACACATTGACTGAGGCGGGTACAGGTCCTCCCCCCCCCCATATGGTGTGGGAGGGAGTGGAAGCTGATATACGAAATGCTGGAAAGTGATGCTGCGAGCATCACCCTTCAGCAGATGCATCTCACACCCTCAGTATTTCCGCCTCCTCTCTCTTGTCCGCCCTCACAAAGCGCTTACAAATATGAAACGAAGCTGTTCGCAAGTGATCCGGCTTGTCCAGCCGCTCATAGACGTCTGTGGCACACTAATGTAGGATCAACCTTGTCTACAGTCGAGGGTGAGCTAACAACGACCTCCTCGACCCCTTGATCCGGCTCGAACTCATACTCGATTTAAGAAGCCACGTCAAGGGATAGGAGGAGATCGTCGACACCTCGTACTCGACTTGAGGAGAAGGTTACTATTAGCAAAATGCGCCAAGCCATTACGACTATATAGCACTTGGAAGGGGTCAAGATAAGCATCTTGGATGGGACGGGGGGAAGGAATGATGCCCAACCACTTGGACGGTCGGGGATTGAACCCCGACCTGCAGGAAGCGAGACCGCCGCTCTACAGTCCAGCCCAAGTAGTAATGGTACACTCAACCAACCACTTGAAGGATAGAGGTGGTTCAGCCCAAGTGGAGTCCGAGGTGACGACGACCTCCACTACTCCTCCACCCCGGCTAGGGGGTGAAATAGAACCCTCTATGAAGACCATTTTTCTCTAACCTTGCCACTCCGTTAAAAATGCAACTGTTTATGGAGTAAACAAAGGTTGGAAAAAAGCGTAGTGTCCCTCGCCCGTCACCGACCCCAACTCCTGCGTATACAGGTCCAACCAACGCTTGGGAAAATCCAGCAGTCACAAGTCTATTGTCGATGTTTCCGCCAAGGCCCAGGATCAAAATAAAGACCGTGGAGATTGTATAAGGTTTACGGGGCTACTTTCAATTGGCTTGTGATAATTAGGTCAGTATATGCTACCTGAGGGATGTTAATGATGCAGCGTGCAGACCAGTCATGCAACTGTGCATCAACACCATAATTATCGCGCGCGCGCGCGTGTGTACTCACCTAGTTGTACTCACCTAGTTGTGTCTGCAGGATCGAGCATTGACTCTTGGATCCCGCCTTTCGAGCATCGGTTGTTTACAGCAATGACTCCTGTCCTATTTCCCTATCATACCTGGTTTTAAAATTATGAATAGTATTTGCTTCCACAACCTGTTCCTGAAGTGCATTCCATTTCCCCACTACTCTCACGCTAAAAGAAAACTTCCTAACATCTCTGTGACTCATCTGAGTTTCAAGCTTCCATCCATGTCCTCTCGTTCTGTTACTATTCCGTGTGAACATTTCGTCTATGTCCACTCTGTCAATTCCTCTGAGTATCTTATACGTTCCTATCATGTCCCCCCTCTCCCTTCTTCTTTCTAGTGTCGTAAGGCACAGTTCCCTCAGGCGCTCTTCATACCCCATCCCTCGTAGCTCTGGGACGAGTCTCGTTGCAAACCTCTGAACCTTTTCCAGTTTCATTATATGCTTCTTCAGATGGGGACTCCATGATGAGGCGGCATACTCTAAGACTGGCCTTACGTAGGCAGTGTAAAGCGCCCTAAATGCCTCCTTACTTAGGTTTCTGAATGATGTTCTAACTTTTGCCAGTGTAGAGTACGCTGCTGTCGTTATCCTATTAATATGTGCCTCAGGAGATAGATTAGGTGTTACGTCCACCCCCAGGTCTCTTTCACGCGTCGTTACAGGTAGGCTGTTCCCCTTCATTGTGTACTGTCCCTTTGGTCTCCTATCTCCTAGTCCCATTTCCATAACTTTACATTTGCTCGTGTTGAATTCTAGTAGCCATTTCTCTGACCATCTCTGCAATCTGTTCACAATCTGTTCACACAATCTGTGTGTGTGTGTGTGTGTGTGTGGGTGTGTATGTGTGTGTGTGTGTGTGTGTGTGTGTGGGTGTGTATGTGTGTGTGTGTGTGTGTATATGTGTGTATGTGTGTGTGTGTATGTGTGTGTGTGTGTGTGTGTATGTGTGTGTGTATGTGTGTGTGTATGTGTGTGTGTATGTGTGTGTGTATGTGTGTGTGTGTGTGTGTGTGTGTGTGTGTGTGTGTGTGTGTATGTGTACTCACCTAGTTGTACTCACCTAGTTGTGCTTGCGGGGGTTGAGCTCTGGCTCTTTGGTCCCGCCTCTCAACTGTCAATCAACAGGTGTACAGGTTCCTGAGCCTATTGGGCTCTATCATATCTACACTTGAAACTGTGTATGGAGTCAGCCTCCACCACATCACTTCCTAATGCATTCCATTTGTCAACCACTCTGACACTAAAACAATTCTTTCTAATATCTCTGTGGCTCATTTGGGCACTCAGTTTCCACCTGTGTCCCCTAGTGCGTGTGCCCCTTGTGTTAAACAGCCTGTCTTTATCAACCCTGTCAATTCCCTTGAGGATCTTGAATGTGGTGATCATGTCCCCCCAAACTCTTCTGTCTTCCAACGAAGTGAGGTTTAATTCCCGTAGTCTCTCCTCGTAGCTCATACCTCTCAGCTCGGGTACTAGTCTGGTGGCAAACCTTTGAACCTTTTCCATTTTAGTCTTATGCTTGACTAGATATGGACTCCATGCTGGTGCCGCATACTCCAGGATTGGTCTGACACATGTGGCATATACTGTTCTGAAAGATTCCTTACACAAGTTTCTAAAGGCCGT
>NC_091171.1:4750391-4772891 GCF_040958095.1 Procambarus clarkii
GTTGTGGAGGAGCAGAGGGGGGTTGTGGAGGAGCAGACGGGGGGTTGTGGAGGGGCAGAGGGGGGGTTGTGGAGGAGCAGAGGGGGGTTGTGGAGGAGCAGCACCATGACAGCAGTGCTGACAGTCGCGGGCAGACATAGAGCCGTCAACAGACCTGCTGACAGTCACCGTCGACCACACACCCGTCAACAGACCTGCTGACAGTCGGCGTCGACCACACACCCGTCAACAGACCTGCTGACAGTCACCGTCGACCACACACCCGTCAACAGACCTGCTGACAGTCGGCGTCGACCACACACCCGTCAACAGACCTGCTGACAGTCGGCGTCGACCACACACCCGTCAACAGACCTGCTGACAGTCGGCGTCGACCACACACCCGTCAACAGACCTGCTGACAGTCGGCGTCGACCACACACCCGTCAACAGACCTGCTGACAGTCGGCGTCGACCACACACCCGTCAACAGACCTGCTGACAGTCGGCGTCGCCCACACACCCGTCAACAGACCTGCTGACAGTCGGCGTCGACCACACACCCGTCAGCAGACCCGGACATACACCCACGACCACACACCCACCACCGTCTGCCTGACAGGTGCGCACTCGTTTAATGTTCTGTCCGTCTGTCACTCTCTGTCTGCCTTGTTAATTCTCTGGTGAGGCCAGTTACAGTAATGACCTGTTAATATAGCAATTAACCTGCATGTTTAACTCTGCTGGCAGACCGACAGCTTGTGCTCAATCTGTCTGTCTGGGAGCTATTCTAAATCTCCGTCAAGCCGACAGCCTCTGGGCGCCAAGCCGACAGGCTCTGGGCGTCAAGCCGACAGCCTCTGGGCGCCAAGCCGACAGGCTCTGGGCGTCAAGCCGACAGCCTCTGGGCGCCAAGCCGACAGCCTCTGGGCGCCAAGCCGACAGCCTCTGTGCGTCAAGCCGACAGCCTCTGTGCGTCAAGCCGACAGCCTCTGTGCGTCAAGCCGACAGCCTCTGTGCGTCAAGCCGACAGCCTCTGTGCGTCAAGCCGACAGCCTCTGTGCGTCAAGCCGACAGCCTCTGCGCGTCAAGCCGACAGCCTCTGCGCGCCAAGCCGACAGCCTCTGTGCGTCAAGCCGACAGCCTCTGCGCGCCAAGCCGACAGCCTCTGTGCGCCAAGCCGACAGCCTCTGTGCGCCAAGCCGACAGCCTCTGTGCGTCAAGCCGACAGCCTCTGTGCGTCAAGCCGACAGCCTCTGTGCGTCAAGCCGACAGCCTCTGTGCGTCAAGCCGACAGCCTCTGTGCGTCAAGCCGACAACCTCTGTGCGTCAAGCCGACAGCCTCTGTGCGTCAAGCCGACAGCCTCTGTGCGTCAAGCCGACAGCCTCTGTGCGTCAAGCCGACAGCCTCTGTGCGTCAAGCCGACAGCCTCTGTGCGTCAAGCCGACAGCCTCTGTGCGTCAAGCCGACAGCCTCTGTGCGTCAAGCCGACAGCCTCTGTGCGTCAAGCCGACAGCCTCTGTGCGTCAAGCCGACAGCCTCTGTGCGTCAAGCCGACAGCCTCTGTGCGTCAAGCCGACAGCCTCTGTGCGTCAAGCCGACAGCCTCTGTGCGTCAAGCCGACAGCCTCTGTGCGTCAAGCCGACAGCCTCTGTGCGTCAAGCCGACAGCCTCTGTGCGTCAAGCCGACAGCCTCTGTGCGTCAAGCCGACTGCCTCTGTGCGTCAAGCCGACAGCCTCTGTGCGTCAAGCCGACAGCCTCTGCGCGCCAAGCCGACAGAGCCAGCTTGTCCTCAGAGTTAATGGGAGTTTTTTTTTTTTGGGGGGGGGGGTAAAGAGGAAGGAGAGGCATAGATGAAGGGAAGTATAGAAGTGGGAAATACAGTGAGAGGTATGAAAGCAGGCGGGCTGTCCGCCTTGCTGACACGATGTATGGGTGTTGGCAGCTAAGCTAAGCTGGCTCCCTCTTGTCAGGGAGCTGTGAGTGTGTGAGAGGTTCTTCACATGTGTTTCACCATATATGGATGTCCATAGATGAATACTGTGTAGCATTCATATATACACACTCCGATGCTTCCACACATGTTGTTCTGTTTAAGGCTCTTTATTTTATTATTATTTATTGAGTTGTTCATTCATACACATATACATATATACATATACACACACGTATATAAACACATTCACATATATACTTATATATACATATATATACATATACATACACATATATACACATACATACACACACATATATATACACATACATACATACATATATACCCATATGCATATACACAACCATACACATACTTACTCAATTTTTCAATTGAGTATGTATGTGTAATGGGAGTTGTGTGTCAAATGGGAGTTGGTGGGCCCCGTGGTGGAGGCCCCGTGGTGGGGACCCCGTGGTGGGGGGCCCCGTGGTGGAGGCCCCGTGGTGGAGGGCCCCGTGGTGGAGGCCCCATGGTGGGGGCCCGTTGGTGGGGGCCCGTTGGTGGGGGCCCGTTGGTGGGGGCCCCGTGGTGGGGGCCCCGTGGTGGGGTGCCCTGTTGTGGGGGCCCCGTGGTGGGGGCCCTGTGGTGGGAGCCCCGTGGTGGGAGCCCCGTGGTGGGGGCCCGTTGGTGGGGGCCCCGTGGTGGGGGCCCCGTGGTGGGGGCCCCGTGGTGGGGGCCCCGTGGTGGGGGCCCCGTGGTGGGGGCCCCGTGGTGGGGGCCCCGTGGTGGGGGCCCTGTGGTGGGGTGCCCTGTTGTGGGGGCCTGGTTTACCCTCAGGGCGTAGCGGGCGTCTGGCTCTTCGCTCTCCTGGAGGTCAGTAGAAGCAGCTCTGCTTTTTTTTCTCCAATTGTCCCCAAGTTTAGGAAGGTCCATTGTAATTCGGCCGTTTGGCGGCTAATATGTTGGGTCACCTGGGTGTTGACAGGAGACCTGACGCCTTGACCGTCAGGGCTGGCTGGATGGTGATAGTCCTCGTGACGGAGCTGTGTGGGGGGCCGCCACTCGACTCCCTCGGCGTGCTCCACCTCAGGCTCACTAAACATCTCCTTGACAGTGTGTTTATCTCCTACAAGACGTGTAATTATTCACAAACTTACCAAAAAATGAATATATGCAGCAACGACGAAAATGAGTTGGCTAAGACTTTTGCTCGTAAAGAGGGAATTGATTACCAACTTGGACTGCCTTTGAGCACCCTGAGGGCAGCAATATCCCAGGAACATCAACTAAATTTCGGAGACTTGAGGCAAAGTGAAATTCACACCAGTTACTCCATCTATCATCATTCTATTATGCAGGAAGAACCGCACGTCGATGGGTCATCCAATAAGGTTAGCAGACTTCTATTTTTCAACTTTGTCAAACAGAATGCAGAGAGTGACGGTCAGTTGCCTTGTAACCTAGGAGACAGTCCTTGCACCGCTGCTATATCTTATTATCTCGGATATAGACAAAAATACTAGTCACAGCTTCGGGTCATCCTATGCTGATGATACAAAAGTCAGCATGACAATTTCCTCAGCAAAAGACACTAAAAAAACTACAACCCGATATAAATTAAGTCTTCAATTGGGCAACTGAAAGTAGCATGATGTTTAACAATGTTAAGTTTCAGGTACTGAGGTTATGGTGGAAACGAGGAAGTTAAATGAAACAGTTTACCGGACACAGACTTATAGAAAGAAAGCAACACGTAAAAGATCTGGGAATTATGATGTCTGACGACCTGACATTTAGTGAACATAACCGAGCAAATATAGCGGCGGCGGCCAGGAACATGATGGGATGGATTATGAGAACGTTCACATCCAAAGACCTCACAGTAATGCTAATATATTATTTATATCACTGGTGCTGTCCCGTCTTGAGTATGGCTCGGTACTCGCTTTCCCTTTCAGAGCGGGAGAGATCTCAGAATTAGAGGGAATACAGAGAACATATACGACAGGCATAAAAACTATAAATCATTTGAATTATCGGGTCTCAAAGCTTTCAAGATGTACTGTCTGGAAAGAAGACGTGAGAGGTATCAAATAATATATACATAGAAGATACAGGAGAGTCAGGTCGCAAATTTGCACAGAAGAATAACATACTGGAGCGAAAGATACGGAAGGAAATGCAGAACAGAACCAGTGAAGAGTAGAGGTGCCATAGGCACAATCAGAGAACACTGTCCGAACATCAGAGGTCCACAGCTCTTCAACACCCTCCCAGCAAGCAACAGACATATTGCCGGAACAAAGGTGGATGTATTCAAGAGGCATTTAGATAAGTTCTTGCAAAAAGTGCCGGACCAACCAGACTGTTGTGGATGAGCGGGCCTGCGGGCCGCTCCAAGCAACAGCCTGGTGGACCAAGTTATCACAAGTCGAGCCTGGCCCCAGGCCGGGGAGTAGAAGAACTCAAGAAACCCTCTACAGGTAAGTGTAGCACCGACGGGCACACCCCTCCGACACACACCCATACAAAACACCCTCCGACACACACCCATACAAAACACCCTCCGACACACACGCACAAAACACCTTCCGACACTCCCATACAAAACACCCTCCGACACTCCCACACAAAACACCCTCCGACACACCCACACAAAACACCTTCCGACACACCCACACAAAACACCCTCCGACACACACACACAAAACACCCTCCGACACACACACACAAAACACCCTCCGACACACACACACAAAACACCCTCCGACACACACAAAACACCCTCCGACACACACATACAAAACACCCTCCGACACACACAAAACACCCTCCGACACACCCATACAAAACACCCTCCGACACACACACACACAAAACACCCTCCGACACACACACACAAAACACCCTCCGACACACACACACACAAAACACCCTCCGACACACCCATACAAAACACCCTCCGACACACACACACACAAAACACCCTCCGACACACACACACAAAACACCCTCCGACACACACAAAACACCCTCCGACACACACATACAAAACACCCTCCGACACACACAAAACACCCTGCGACACACCCACACAAAACACCCTCCGACACACACACACAAAACACCCTCCGACACACACAAAACACCCTCCGACACACACACACACAAAACACCCTCCGACACACACAAAACACCCTCCGACACACACACACACAAAACACCCTCCGACACACCCACACAAAACACCTTCCGACACACCCATACAAAACACCCTCCGACACACCCATACAAAACACCCTCCGACACACCCATACAAAACACCCTCCGACACACCCATACAAAACACCCTCCGACACACCCATACAAAACACCCTCCGACACACACAAAACACCCTCCGACACACCCACACAAAACACCCTCCGACACACACAAAACACCCTCCGACACACCCATACAAAACACCCTCCGACACACCCATACAAAACACCCTCCGACACACCCATACAAAACACCCTCCGACACACACAAAACACCCTCCGACACACCCACACAAAACACCCTCCGACACACACAAAACACCCTCCGACACACCCACATACAAAACACCCTCCGACACACCCACACAAAACACCCTCCGACACACCCACATACAAAACACCCTCCGACACACCCACACAAAACACCCTCCGACACACACATACAAAACACCCTCCGACACACACCCATACAAAACACCCTCCGACACACACGCACAAAACACCTTCCGACACTCCCATACAAAACACCCTCCGACACACACACACAAAACACCCTCCGACACACACACACAAAACACCCTCCGACACACACACACAAAACACCCTCCGACACACACACACAAAACACCCTCCGACACACACACACACAAAACACCCTCCGACACACCCACACAAAACACCCTCCGACACACCCACATACAAAACACCCTCCGACACACCCACACAAAACACCCTCCGACACACACATACAAAACACCCTCCGACACACACCCATACAAAACACCCTCCGACACACACGCACAAAACACCTTCCGACACTCCCATACAAAACACCCTCCGACACACACACACAAAACACCCTCCGACACACACACACAAAACACCCTCCGACACACACACACAAAACACCCTCCGACACACACACACAAAACACCCTCCGACACACACACACAAAACACCCTCCGACACACACACACACAAAACACCCTCCGACACACACACACAAAACACCCTCCGACACACCCATACAAAACACCCTCCGACACACCCACACAAAACACCCTCCGACACACCCATACAAAACACCCTCCGACACACACAAAACACCCTCCGACACACCCATACAAAACACCCTCCGACACACACACACAAAACACCCTCCGACACACACACACACAAAACACCCTCAGGAAGGAGAAGACATCATTCTCCCACAACTTTTAGCAAGCTATTTTGTACATATAATACGATATAGCGTAATTATATTATGTAGATATATACGTTCCTATTATTTTGTGCATGTGAAAGTGATAATATCTCCTTCTGCACAACCATAAGTTGCATTACTATTTTTATTCAATCATTATCGCACGATTCAATTGGAGGCTTTACACATAATATATGCCTTATGATATGCCTTATGCTTCGGCGGCATTTTATAGGTATGTTCTTATAGACAATTCTATTGCGAACACAGTGATACCAAATTTATATACGTACGCCTACAATTAGTGTCAGGAGAGTCAAAAGAGTATACACTTTTTGGTCTTACCGCTTAGGCGCGCGAAACGTCGAAAGTACAAGGCGGATGTTTTTTTTTTCAGAACGCCGCAAGTGCGAAAGTGTTAAGAAGTACGCGTACCTTTCCTTCCATAAGCCACTTACCTGACATCGGTAAGTGTCAGTAAGGAGGTCACGGAGCCGGGACGACTACGTAGCACTCGCTCATCTAAACATTTTCGGAAATGGAGACTAATGACTCAACCACAGTACCCGCACAACTGGCCTGGAGGAGCCTGTCTGCCACTCACTCGGTCACAGACTGTCTGGGGTCGACTGACAGACGGCCTGGCTACCCTCACTGTCACCTGGTAAACACCAACAGTTGTCCACTACCAGGTCACTACATATTTACATGTACACACAGCCTCCAAGAAGTATCCAAGGAAATACCCTGAATACAATTTTCTTCTATTAACTACCCTCAACTGGTTAAAGGAAGCAGTTTACTATGTAATCAACCATCTCCTTAAGTTAATGTTATGACTCGTGTACTCAAGCAAAAGGAAGGCCCTAAAACTAACCAATCCTCCCGCTTCTGGACGTTGAAACACATTGGATCCAACGTCCAACGTTTTCAAAATTACTATATTAAGTCTTATGTCATTATGCTATAAAGACTGAAACATCACCTTCACAACACTCGCGGGCTGTCGTTCTTCCATTGTGATGTGTAAGTATGGTAGACTAAACTGTGCCTTATAACATAGCGGCCCAATGACCAATATTTTGTGCTCACTTCTTTCGTTTTAATATTAAGTTTCCTCTTAGTATTGAGGGAAAACTGTGGGTAATGAACATTTGAACCGCGTTTGGGTAAAAATGTGCCGAAATAAGCCATTTTGCGTTATGTAGGACCACAGAACCGCTCACTTCATATTGTACAGCTTGGCTACAACTGCACAGCAGTTGGCAGCCCTGACACCCACGCAGCACCAAGCAGTGCTGCCATGTGCGGCATATTTCACCTCTTCTTCTTCTTGAGAATAGGCGCAGTTTGCATGAAGGGGTAACCCTCCCGATGACTGCACCAGGACAGATGTAAGGAGACGCGTTGACGGTCAGGAGGAGAAGAAAGTCAAAAGCGGTAGATGTGATGGGCCGTAGAGAGAAGAGTGGCGACGAAAACAGAGGCGAACGTTAGAGGGAGACACCCCGCACCGGGGGGGTGGGGGGGGTGGGGGGTCGTGATCACGGTGGCAGCTGATCCATGCACGGCTTAGCAGCGTGCGCAAGACGGGAACTAATACTTCTCCGGAAACTTGTGTATCGGAAAGCGCAAGCAGTACGCTTCCCAAATCACCCGCAGGTCAGCGGGCAGCCGGCCACCAGGCGGCGCCCTCGGCTGAGACATCCTATCAGGCACCCTATACACAAACTCCTTCACCCGCGACACCCAGACAGTGGACGAGCACCACGGGATCGGAAGCACCCGGGCATCCCGATAAGGGCCCAACTCCGGACCCTCACAGGGCACGACCCCAGCAGACGGGACTAGGCAATCCCCAGACTGGAGCAAAGAAGGAGGGGATACAGCAGGGGACGCAGGCGCGGCACCGACCCCACCACCGGGCACAGGAGCCGAGGCCCTCTGGCGCACATCTTTCCGCAACATCACGACGAGGTCCCGATCATCAGGGACAACCCCCCACTGCGGAGATCCAACAGCAGGAGACGCAGGAGGAGAGGCACAGGTAGCAACTTCGGAGCCCCTCACAGCACCATCATTCTCGGCGGGGGGCGCCAGATAACCATACTCCCCCACCTCCTCCCAAGGCACACCACGAAGGGGAGACACACTCCGAGCCCGCCGTGAACGCTTCGAGACAGGCCTCACCACACCACGCCCAGCAGGCCCCGCCGCAGGCACGGCCACCATCTTTACATCCACACAGGCCACACCCGCACCGTCCGAAGAGTCCACAGAGGCCACATCACCCACACTGTCCACATCATCCAGGGAAACAGCCTCAGAACACCGACGCGCACGCTTCTGCAAAGGGACGGAAAGAGCAGAACTACAGTCACCAACACACACAGGCACGGCAGGCACCTCCCCCTGCCGAAGCACCCCCTCTAAAACAGCAGAACCCGCGTTCCCGGGAGCCGGTATCACATCCACAGGCGGGGGCGGGACATGGACCTCCACCGAGACATCCTGCACTACACGCAGCTCAGGCGATGGCTCGACACCCACACACACCGGCTCAACAACCCCAGGGGCCACAGCAGTCACCTGACGTGTCGCACAGGCCGTAGAACTCGCCTCAACAGGCGGAGCAGCAGACAGGCAATCAGGCGCCTCAGGCACAGCACCTACTCCGTCCTCAGAACCGTCCGAACGTAACAAGGGCGGGAAATCCTCTGCACGAAAAACATGCACCCGACCAGGTGCTCCCACGTCGCACGCCGCAGCCAGGTGACCCTCGTGACCACACCGATAACAGGTGCGCGGTTGACCCCGGTACAAGCAGCGGAGCGTGTAACCCAACACGGACATCGACGACGGTACACTACACTTCAGCGACATCGTCAGGGTGCGGGAGCCGTCAAGCATACCAACACAGTGCCCGGCAACGACCTTGTTCCAACGAACACTTAACACGGTCCCAAATCGCTCAAAACAGGAGGTTAAAAAGTCGTCCTGAAATTCGAAGGGGGCACCATGCACCGCCACAGACGTCAAGGTGACACTAAGATTCACCACCTTAACTGAGCCAGCTGAATCAGGGAGTGGGTAAACACGCCCCTCACAACGCTCGAGAAACACCTGAAAGGCAGCCTGGAGGCGGAACGTGACCACAGCACGGTTGCCCTGAAGCAGCTGGACGCCCACCAGGTCCGACAGCTGCACATGAAGCACGTCCACCAGGGCGACACCAACCAATGGATGATCCACCGGCACCGTAAACGCTAGACCAGCCGACAATGTCCTCTGCACTGGAGGGCGAGATGACCCCATGGCTAAGGCAAACGTCACCCTGTCAGTGGCAAACCACCACCAGCAGGGCAAACAAGCAATCACCCAACGTAAACACTAGCCAGTGCGGAGAGACCTCAGGAGCGTCCGACCTGGCCGGTGGTCACCACGCAACCATATTTCACCTCGCTCGCTTATATTTACATTTTGAAAAACAAACACGTTAGGTTACGAAGAATACACAAATTAGTTTTTTTTTAAAAAGAAAGAATATATCGAAGAGGATAAATATGAGTTACTTCCTTCTACTTTGCTCTGGTTCCGGGGCACGTTAATGAGTCCCTTGGTAAACCAGGCTGTTAGATGCCGCTGCTCGCACTAAGATATATGAGTCACATACGTATCTCAGTTAGGCCTCGTATGCTTAGAGGGAGAATGTTGAAAAATCTTGGGCCCTGAATGTTGATTTTCTCTCGGCATAGCTATGGCACCTCTACTTTCAAAAGTATTTTGTACTTCCTGCCACGCCTCCTGGTCTCATGCAGTTATTTGTGTGTGTAGATTTGAAACCAGTCCCTCAACACACAGAAATCACAATAGCGTGATGCATGAAATGAACAAATATACAAGGGCCGTGACGAGGATTCGAAGAGTCTGGGATACTCTCAGACGCAGGTTCGAATCCTCGTCACAGCCCTTGTGGATTTGTTTAGTCCCTCTAATATTTAGATTTGAAACCAGTCCCTCTAATATTTTGAATTCAAACCAGTTCCTCTAATTTTTTCCAAGTGCAAATTATTATGCATCTCTCCCACTTGCGCTCCAGAGAACTAAGATTTTGAAATTATATGCAGTCCCTATTGATGCAGTCATTTAGATGTTTTATTGAATTGATTCTTCGAATGGGATTGTTAGTGTGCAACAATATTCTACCTTAGAGAGCACTAGTACCTTAAAAAAGCAGCTATTGGTCTGGCATCTCTTGTTGGAAAGGTTCTTGTTATCTAACCTCACGCAGTTGTGACAGCTACTTTATTGTGCTCTTTAACGTCTTCCGACATGATTACTCGGAAGTCAATTGATATTGATAGATATTGTTTCTTGTTCCTGTGTGGGATTTGACTGTTTTTATTTGTGGTTTTTGTTTAGATATTTTCGTTTTTTCATATCGGAGTAGATGGAAATCATCTTCCATAAATATTGTGTGTTTTCTGTGGTATATTGAAACATCTTATTTACCTTAGTTTGGAGGTTTGCTGTGGCCTCTATCTTGTCTACTCTCATGAAGATCCTCGTGTTATCTGCTGAGGATGATGCGGTATTATAGTTTGTGTTCTTGTCATATTTAGAAATGAGAAAAAGTATTGGAGCAAGCATAGTACCCGGGGAACCTGAGCTTTTTTTTTTTGAGATATATACAAGAGTTGTTACATTCTTGTACAGCCACTAGTACGCGTAGCGTTTCGGGCAGGTCCCTGGAATACGATCCCCTGCCGCGAAGATTCGTTTTTTCATCCAAGTACACATTTTACTGTTGCGTTAAACAGAGGCTATAGTTAAGGAATTGCGCCCAGTAAATCCTCCCCGGCCAGGATACGAACCCATGACATAGCGCTCGCGGAACGCCAGGCGAGTGTCTTACCACTACACCACGGAGACTGTATACGGAGGATGTTTTCACGGAGGATGATCAGGATTTTAATTAAATTATTACTTTTTGGGTTCCTGTTTGTTAGCAGCATACAAATCCATCCTTTCGCTTTGCCAGTAATTACTCTTGTGCGCATTTTGTGTGCAATAACACTTCTCACATTTGCCGAATTCTGAGTATATTACATCAGCGTTTTGTTTGCCTTCCATGGCATCTAAGGCCACGTTAAGTTTTCCAGTAATTGTGAGAGGCAGGACCGCCCTGTTCTGAACCCATGTTGTACAGGGTTCAGGCGCTGTGGTTCCTGGTGTTTTGTGATTTTTTAGAAGATTTCCCTGCTTTGCGTAGGTTGAATAACACCAGTATCTAGATCCCTGTCCAAATGATGTTTAGGGCGTGAGATAGGGGTTACAATTCTTAATGAATATAGAATTGCCAGAGTCTGGGCCTTATGCAGAGTGCATAGTCAACATTATATATATATATATATATATATATATATATATATATATATATATATATATATATATATATATATATATATATATATATATATATAGTATATTTTGGTAGCAGTATTTCTTGCCAACATATGTTGTTAAATATGACCGAAAAGGTAAGATTAATAATTCTAACACGAATTTTCTCAATATTTCTTATGTTTCTTTTCACTGTCGATGGTAATTGAAAAATCAATTCTCCAAAATTCATTTTTATTTCTAGTCTGACGCGACGCCTGAACGCGTTTCGTTATAACTTATTACATTTTCAAAGACTTTTACACACACAACCTGTAAACACGCTAATCTGTCATACTTATACTTTCATTTGGGTGAGGTGATATGGTACAGCAGTTTTGGGTGAGGTGAACAAACTTGTGACAAACACAAGACAAAACACGAAACTATCAGTATTAATTGGATATGAGAACATAAGAATGGAAGTAACTGCAGAAGGTCTATTGGCCCATACTTCCTCTTGATGCTTCTATATTGGTTCGGAGTCTTGCAGTGGGTAGAATATAGTTGTGCATTAATTGGCTGTTGATTGTTGGTGTTGACTTTTTGATGTGTAGTGCCTCGCAGATGTCGAGCCTCCTGCTATCGCTGTATCTATCGATGATTTCTGTCTTGCTTGTTAAGATTTCTCTGGTGATGGTCTGGTTGTGAGAGGAAATTATGTTCCTTTATGGAGCCCTGTTGTTTATGCATTGTTAATCGCCTGGAAAGAGACGTTGTTGTCTTGCCTATATACTGAGTTCTTTGGAGCTTACAGTCCCAAGTTGGGTATTTGAAGGCATAGACGATGTTGGTTTCCTTCAAAGCGTTCTGCTTGGTGTCTGGAGAGTTTTTCATGAGTAGGTTGGCCGTTTTTTTGGTTTTGTAGTAAATCGTCAATTGTATCTTCTGATTTTTGTCTGTAGGGATGACGTTCCTATTAATAATATCTTTCAGGACACTTTCCTCCGTTTTGTGAACCGTTGAAAAGAAATTCCTGTAAAATAGTCTAATAGGGGGTACAAGTGTTGTGTTAGTTGACTCTTCAGAGGTTGCATGGCGTTTCACCTTTCTTTTATGATGTCTTCAACAAAGCCATTAGAGAAGCCGTTGTTGCCAAGGACCTGCCTTACCCTACAGAGTTCTTCATCGACTTGCTTCCATCCTGAGCTGTGGCTGAGAGCACGGTCGACGTAAGCATTGACAACACTCCTCTTGTACACGTCTGGGCAGTTACTATTGGCATTGAGGCACATTCCTATGTTTGTTTCCTAGTGTAGACTGCAGTGTGGAAACCTCCGTTCTTTTCTGTGACTGTTACATCTACAAAGGGCAGCTTCCCATCACTCTCCATCTCGTAAGTGAAACAACACAAAAATCCGCTCAAATGCCTCCTTCACCTCCTTTAGCTGGTCGTGATGGTCGAGCGGTTAAGGTCTCCTTTACACCAGTTACATAGTGCTCCTGGCACTGTGGGTGGTGTGAAGTCTTCAGTTGCATATTCGCCTGGGGACCATTCAGGCTTGTTCGCTTATATATATATATATATATATATATATATATATATATATATATATATATATATATATATATATATATATATATATATATATATATTATTAAATATGACCGAAAAAGTAAGATTAATAATTCTAACACGAATTTTCTCGATCTTTCGTACGTTTCTTTTCACTGTTGGAGGTAATTCAAAAATCAATTCTCCAAAATTCATTTTTATTTCTAGTCTGACGCGACACTTGAGCGCGTTTCGTAAAACTTATTACGTTTTCAAAGACTTTAATTTTCACATACACAACTGAATAGAACTTACACATCTTCGATTTGTTTATATCTACATTTGAGTGAGGTGGATGGGGTGAGGTGGTATTAATAGGGTATTAAATTCCTAAACACAAGACAGAACACGAAACAATGGGTATTGAATGGAAGTGATTTGTAGAAAGCCTATTGGTCCATATTTCTTGATGCTTCTATATTGGAGCGGAGTCTTCAGGTGGGTAGAATATAGTTGTGCATTAATTGGCTGTTGATTGCTGGTGTTGACTTCTTGATGTGTAGAGCCTCGCAGACGTCAAGCCGCCTGCTATAGCTGTATCTATCGTTACAGATAGATACAGTTATCCCTACAGACAAAAATCAGAGGATACAACTGACGATTTACTATAAAACCAGAAAAACGGCCAGCCTACTCATGAGAAACTCTCCAGACACAAAGCAGAACGCTTTAAAAGAGACCAACGTCGTCTATGCCTTCAAATGCCCTCTTGGGGACTGTAAGCTCCAAAAAAAACAGTATATAGGCAAGGCAACAACATCTCTTTCTAGGCGTTTAACGATGCATAAGCAACAGGGCTCCATTAAGGAACATATAATCTCTTCCCACAACCAAACCATCGCCTGAGAAATCCTAGTAAACAACACAGAAATCATCGATAGATACAGCGATAGCAGGCAGCTTGACGTCTGCGAGGCACTACACATCAAGAAGTCAACACCAGCAATCAACAGCCAATTAATGCACAACTATATTCTACCCACCTGAAGACTCCGCTCCAATATAGAAGCATCAAGAAATATGGACCAATAGGCTTTCTACAAATCACTTCCAATCAATACCCATTGTTTCGTGTTCTGTCTTGTGTTTAGGAATTTAATACCCTATTAATACCACCTCACCCCATCCACCTCACTCAAATGTAGATATAAACAAATCGAAGATGTATAAGTTCTATTCAGTTGTGTATGTGTAAACTAAAGTCTTTGAAAATGTAATAAGTTTTACGAAACGCGCTCAAGTGTCGCGTCAGACTAGAAATAAAAATTAATTTTGGAGAATTGATTTTTGAATTACCACCAACAGTGAAAAGAAACGTACGAAAGATAGAGAAAATTCGTGTTAGAATTATTAATCTTACTTTTTCGGTCATATTTAATAATATATATATATATATATATATATATATATATATATATATATATATATATATATATATATATATATATATATATGTCGTACCTAGTAGCCAGAACGCACTTTTTGGCCTACTATGCAAGGCCTGATTTGCCTAATAAGCCAAGTTTTCCTGAATTAATATATTTTCTCTATTTTTATTCTTATGAAATGATAAAGCTACCCATTTCATTATGTATGAGGTCAATTTTTTTTTATTGGAATTAAAATTAACGTAGATATATGATCAAACCTAACCAACCCTACCTAACCTATCTTTATAGGTTAGGTTAGGTAGCCGAAAAAGTTAGGTTAGGTTAGGTTAGGTAGGTTAGGTAGTCGAAAAACAATTAATTCATTAAAACTTGGCTTATTAGGCAAATCGGGCCTTGCATAGTTGGCTGAGAAGTGCCTTCTGGCTACTAGGTACATTATATATATATATATATATATATATATGTCGTACCTAGTAGCCAGAACGCACTTTTCAGCCTACTATGCAAGGCCCGATTTGCCTAATAAGCCAAGTTTTCATGAATTAATGTTTTTTCGACTACCTAACCTACCTAACCTAACCTAACCTAACTTTTTCGGCTACCTAACCCAACCTAACCTATGAACATAGGTTAGGTTAGGTTAGGTAGGGTTGGTTAGGTTCTGTCATATATCTACGTTAATTTTAACGCCAATAAAAAAAAATTGACGTCATACATAATGAAATGGGTAGCTTTATCATTTCATAAGAAAAAAATTAGAGAAAATATATTAATTCAGGAAAACTTGGCTTATTAGGCAAATCGGGCCTTGCATAGTAGGCTGAGAAGTGCGTTCTGGCTATTAGGTACGACATATATATATATATATATATATATATATATATATATATATATATATATATATATATATATATATATATGTGAGTGTGTGTGTGTGTGTGTGTACTCACCTAGTACTCACCTAGTTGTGTTTGCGGGGGTTGAGCTCTGGCTCTTTGGTCCCGCCTCTCAACCGTCAATCAACAGCTGCACAGATTCCTGAGCTTATTGGGCTCTATCATATCTACACTTGAAACTGTGTATGGAGTCAGCCTCCACCACATCACTTCCTAATACATTCCATTTGTCAACCACTCTGACACTAAAAAAGTTCTTTCTAATATCTCTGTGGCTCATTTGGACGCTCAGTTTCCACCTGTGTCCCCTTGTGCGTGTGCCCCTTGTGTTAAATAGCCTGTCTTTATCTACCCTATCAATTCCCTTGAGAATCTTGAATGTAGTGATCATGTCCCCCCCTAACTCTTCTGTCTTCCAGCGAAGTGAGGTTCAATTCCCGCAGTCTCTCCTCGTAGCTCATACCTCTCAGCTCGGGTACTAGTCTGGTGGCAAATCTTTGAACCTTTTCCAGTTTAGTCTTATCCTTGACTAGATATGGACACCATGCTGGGGCTGCATACTCCAGAATTGGCCTGACATATGTGGTATACAAAGTTCTGAATGATTCTTTACACAAATTTCTGAATGCCGTTCGTATGTTGGCCAGACTGGCATATGCCGCTGATGTTATCCTCTTGATATGTGCTGCAGGAGACAGGTCTGGCGTGATATCAACTCCGAAGTCTTTTTCTTTCTTTGACTCCTGAAGGATTTCCTCTCCCAGATGATGCCTTGTATTTGGCCTCCTGCTCCCTACACCTATCTTCATTACATTACATTTGGTTGGGTTGAACTCTAACAACCACTTGTTCGACCATTCCTTCAGTTTGTCTAGGTCTTCTTGAAGCCTCAAACAGTCCTCTTCTGTCTTAACCCTTCTCATAATTTTGGCATCATCCGCAAACATTGAGAGAAATGAATCTATATCCTCCGGGAGATCATTTACATATATCAGAAACAAGATAGGACCGAGTACAGAGCCCTGTGGGACTCCACTGGTGACTTCACGCCAATCAGAGGTCTCACCCCTCACCGTAACTCTCTGCTTCCTATTGCTTAGGTACTCCCTTATCCACTGGAGCACCTTACCAGCTACACCTGCCTGTCTCTCCAGCTTATGTATCATCCTCTTATGCGGTACTGTGTCAAAGGCTTTCCGACAATCCAAGAAAATGCAGTCCGCCCAGCCCTCTCTTTCTTGCTTAATCTGTGTCACCTGGTCATAGAATTCTATTAAGCCAGTCAGGCAAGATTTACCCTCCCTGAACCCATGTTGTCGATTTGTCACGAAGTCCCTTCTCTCCAGATGTGTTACCATTTTTTTTCTCACGATCTTCTCCATCACCTTGCATGGTATACAAGTGAAGGATACTGGCCTGTAGTTCAGTGCCTCTTGCCTGTCGCCCTTTTTGTATATTGGGACCACATTCGCCGTCTTCCATATTTCTGGTAGGTCTCCCGTCTCCAGTGACCTACTATACACTATGGAGAGTGGCAAGCAAAGTGCCTCTGCACACTCTTTCAGTACCCATGGCGAGATCCCGTCTGGACCAACAGCCTTTCTAACATCCAGATCCAGCAGGTGTCTCTTGACCTCCTCTCTCGTAATTTCAAACTCTTCCAAGGCCGCCTGGTTTACGTCCCTTTATCCTAGCACAGTGACCTCACCTTGTTCTGTTGTGAAGACCTCTTGGAACGTCTTGTTGAGTTCATCACACACCTCTTTATCATTCTCTGTATACCTGTCCTCGCCTGTTCTAAGTTTCACTACCTGTTCTTTCACTGTTGTTTTCCTTCTGATGTGACTGTGGAGTAGCTTTGGTTCGGTCTTGGCTTTGTTTGCTATATCATTTTCAAAACTTTTCTCTGCTTCTCTTCTCACCCTGACATACTCATTCCTGGTTCTCTGGTATCTCTCTCTGCTTTCTGGTGTTCTGTTATTCCGGAAGTTCCTCCACGCCCTTTTGTTCAGTACCTTTGCTTCCATACATGCCCTATTATACCATGGATTCTTCTTTTGCTTCTCGGATTTTTCCTTTTGGGCCGGGATGTATCTGTTTACTGCCTCCTGACACTTTTGGGTGACATAGTCCATCATATCTTGTACAGACTTAGCTCTGAGGTCTGTGTCCCAAGGTATTTCACTTAGGAAGCTTCTCATCTCCTCCTATTTTCCCTGTCGGTATGCCAGCCTTTTGTTTCCTAGTTCTTTTTCGGGGGGGATAATTCCGAGCTCTACCAGGTACTCAAAGTTCAATACACTGTGATCACTCATTCCCAAGGGTGCTTCCATCTTGACTTCCCTTATATCCCACTCATTTAGGGTAAATATCAGATCAAGCATTGCTGGTTCATCCTCTCCTCTCATTCTTGTAGGATCCTTGATGTGCTGGCTTAGAAAGTTTCTTGTTGCCACGTCCAGCAGCTTAGCTCTCCATGTTTCTGGTCCTCCATGCGGGTCTCTGTTCTCCCAATCTATCTTCCCATGGTTGAAGTCTCCCATGATTAGTAGTCCAGATCCATTCTTGCTAGCAACAGAAGCTGCTCTCTCTATTATGTTAATGGTGGCCATATTGTTTCTATCATATTCCTGTCTGGGTCTTCTGTCATTTGGTGGTGGATTATATATGACTACGACTATAATTTTTTGCCCTCCAGTTGTTATTGTTCCTATTATGTAGTCACTGAAACCTTCACATCCCTGAACAACCAACTCCTCAAAATCCCAGCCTTTTCTTACCAGCAGAGCTACACCACCAACACCTCTTCCTTCCCTCTCTTTCCTCATAACATAATAGTCCTGTGGGAACACTGCATTTGTTATTGTTTTCGTCAGCTTTGTTTCTGTGAGAGCTATTATGTCTGGGTTTTCCTCTAGTACCCATTCTCCAAGTTCATTTGCCTTATTTGTAATACCATCTATGTTAGTGTACATTGCCTTGAGGCTCACTTTCTTCTGTCCCTTCTCAAATCTCCTCCTTGGTGAATGTTCTGCTGGTGGAGGAAGCTGTGCCATGGGTGTGAGGATTTGTGAGGTGGATACCAGGGTTGCAGAGGATACTGGGATGAGGGGTGGGGGGTCAAGTGAAGGGGGAAGGACAGGAAGGGTATGGGGTGAACGGGGCAGGAGGACAGGAAGGAAAGGGGGGTTTTCTATGCAGAGGAGGGTGGTGGGGTTGCCCTCCTTGCTCGTGTTACTGGGTAGCTGGTTGTGGGTTCCCCCCTCGCCTCTGGGGATGATGTGTTGGGAGCTGTGGTTTCCTGGTTTTCCCCTCTCGCCCTGCGCTTCTTCCTTGCTTCTGCCGCCATGGCCCTCTCCTCCCTCGTCATGTCCCTCTGTAGGAATACTTTTTTGAATTCTCCCACATGTTGCAGGTGGCTTTTCTTTGTTAGAATCGTGTCCTTTGTGTTCTCGTTTGAAAACACTATCTTTAACACACGGTCTCGGTCTTTTTTGTACCAGCCTAACCTGAAAACCTTCTCAATGCTATGCTCAGCCCCTTCCATGTCTAGTGCCTTTAGTATTTCATTCACTGCCGCTTTGTCCTTATCATTCCACTCTTTCCTATTAGAACCTTCCTGCTCTTTAATACCTACAGCTTCCACTGCTCCTTTCCTTTCCAGCAGCTGGGTAGTTGAGCGTGCCGCTTCCTGTGAGGTGGCTGCTTTCATGGCTACCTCCATCACTGCAGACATTACTTCAGTTGTTTTTTTTAGCATTTCTGCAAATGTTGCTTTTAATGTGGCATTCTCTTCCAAAGTACTATTACCACCACCTCCCTGGGTGGTTATCTGAGTCTCAGCATCGATACTGTTCTCTTTGAGGGCTCTAATCTCCTCCTTTGCTGCTGTCAGCTCTCTTTTTAGGTTGCTTATTTCATTCTTCATTTCCTGCATCATTTCCTGCATCTCACTCTTGATGTCCTCCAGAAACTGGGTGAACATTTCCTTCATTTTGTCGCCTGAACTATTCCCTGTTCCCCTGTTGCTTCTGGCTGTCATGCTTGACCCTGTTCCTAGTTGTGCCGTGATAGGATTTGTCAGAAGGGCAGAGCGGGGTGGGGGAGAGAGAGATAGAGAGAGAGAGAGAGAGAGAGAGAGAGAGAGAGAGAGAGAGAGAGAGAGAGAGAGAGAGAGAGAGAGAGAGAGAGGGAGGGAGGGAAATAAAGAGAGAGATAAAGAGAGAGAGAGAGAGAGATAAAGAGAGAGATAGAGAGAGGGAGGGAGGGAGAGAGATAAAGAGAGAGAGAGAGAGAGAGAGAGAGAGAGAGAGAGAGAGAGAGAGAGAGAGAGAGAGAAAGAGAGAGGGAGAGAGAGAGAGATAAAGAGAGAGAGAGATAAGGAGAGAGGGAGAGAGAGAGAGAGAGAGAGAGAGAGAGAGAGAGAGAGAGAGAGAGAGAGAGAGAGAGAGAGAGAGAGAGAGAGAGAGAGAGAGAGAGAAAGAGAGAGGGAGAGAGAGAGAGATAAAGAGAGAGATAAGGAGAGAGGGAGAGAGAGAGATATATATAAAGAGAGAGGGGGAGAGAGAGATAAAGAGAGAGGGAGAGAGAGAAAGATAAAGAGGGAGAGAGAGAGAGAGATACAGAGAGGGAGAGAGAGAGAGATAAAGAGAGAGGGAGAGAGATAAAGAGAGAGAGAGAGAGAGAGAGAGAGAGAGAGAGAGAGAGGGGGGAGAGTATGTGTAAGGGGGATGCGGGGGACTGTGGGGTGGGGGGGGGTGGTGATGGCGACCAGGTCAGGTCAGGTCAGGTCAGATGGGGGGTAAGAGAGGAGGTGGGGCATAGTAGGGGCTTGGCTCTTTCCAGAAAAGGTGTTAATCCTTTCTTCCCTGACTAAACGTTTGTGTGTGCCTATGTGTGTGCGATTTTGCGTGTGCGTGCGTGCATACGTACGTGGGCGTGTGGGCGTGCGTGCGTGCGCGTGCGTGCATGCGTGCGCGAGCGTGCGTGCGTGCGTGCGCGCGCGAGTGCGTGTGTCACGGATCCCTTAAGTGTTACCTCTACCTAAATGAGCCACTTAAATGTGTGTGTGTGTGTGTGTGTGTGTGTGTGTGTGTGTGTGTGTGTGTGTGTACTCACCTATTTGTACTCACCTATTTGTGCTTGCGGGGGTTGAGCTCTGGCTCTTTGGTCCCGCCTCTCAACCGTCAATCAACTGGTGTACAGGTTCCTGAGCCTATTGGGCTCTATCATATCTACACTTGAAACTGTGTATAGAGTCAGCCTCCACCACATCACTGCCTAATGCATTCCATTTGTCAACCACTCTGACACTATAAAAGTTCTTTGTAATTTTCTTCACTTAGAAAATTACTTTCTAAAAAACTTTCTTTGTGTGTATGTGGAAAAA
This sequence comes from Procambarus clarkii, assembly GCF_040958095.1. NCBI lineage: Eukaryota > Metazoa > Arthropoda > Malacostraca > Decapoda > Cambaridae > Procambarus > Procambarus clarkii. The sequence goes on from NC_091171.1 coordinate 4,771,453, forward strand.
AAATTAGTAGTTAGTAACAGTAGATTGACAGTTGAGAGGCGGGCCGAAAGAGCAGAGCTCAACCACCGCAAGCACAACTAGGTGAGTACAGACACACATACTAGAGAAAATACTCGGCGGTGCCTGGGCGACCCCCCCCCCCCTCTCTCTCTCTCTCTCTCTCTCTCTCTCTCTCTCTCTCTCTCTCTCTCTCTCTCTCTCTGGCTCTCTCTTTATGATAATGATAATTTTACAGATCCACAGGAGCCTTGATAAGGGTTCGAACTTATGCGCTGGTGTTCCCAGGCGCGCTCTAGTCGACGTTACCACGACATGGTCAAAACAATTGCAACCTTCTGGCTATGTGGTGGTGCAGTCGACTAGAGCGCCCCTGGGAACACCTGGCCATGTGGTGGTACAGTCGACTAGAGCGCCCCTGGGAACACCTGGCCATGTGGTGGTACAGTCAACTAGAGCGCCCCTGGGAACACCTGGCCATGTGGTGGTACAGTCGACTAGAGCGCCCCTGGGAACACCTGGCCATGTGGTGGTACAGTCGACTAGAGCGCCCCTGGGAACACCTGGCCATGTGGTGGTACAGTCGACTAGAGCGCCCCTGGGAACACCCAACACGTAGATTCGAACTTTCATCAAGGCTCCTGTGGATCTGTTCATTGATATATTATATCCCGTTAATGTGATTTCTCTGTGTACTGATAATTTTATTTAGAGAACAGTATAGTAGGCATCCATCAGTCTCAGGAGACTATGGTGTTGCGCTCTGGTTGTCGGTCTGGAGTGGCCTCTACAGGAAGCAAAGCCAGGGTAGGTTGATACTGGGGGAGAAGCTGTCACCCATGCAGCAGGTCCCCCCCCCCCCCTTCTCCACGGCACCTAAAGTCTCCAATGGAAAGGCAAACTCTAATACGATTGGTTCCAGCGCCGTCACAGGAACTGCCAGAACGTTGAAGGCAACAACGAACTCCCCCAGGGGGCTCCAGCTCCGGAGTTTACCTCGAAGTTGGTAAAAGAAGGCACAGGGACCCCACACACGGAGACCGCCGTGGTCGGGGCCTGAGGAGAACCACCCCAGCAAGGGCAAGAACGACCCCAGCCTCCTGAAGCAGAGCCTGGGGGGCCGCACGAGCCCCAGAAGGGGTACTTCTGAGCCCCGCACCTACGGGTTCCTGACAGAGGTCGTCACAGCCCTCTTTCACCCGAGGTCGGCTTCCTTCATGACCAAGCAGAACGAAGAGTAATAATTATTAATTACAACAATAATAATAATAATAATAATAATAATAATAATAATAATAATAATATAACTAATAAAATTATATTATATGACATAACATATAAAATGAGTTATAAGCGAAAACTCATACTATGCGTAAATACTATGCCTAAAGGCACAAGTACTCACAGTGTTCAGGGCGAAGTTACTGCATAGTTGTGTCTCT
>NC_091171.1:4777891-4805391 GCF_040958095.1 Procambarus clarkii
CACACACACACACACACACCACATTAGAGAAGGAACAAGTATAAGAGGCTATAAGACCCACCAACAACACTACATCTGACGTGTTCCCAAAATGAGGCAGATGTTGAAAAGATAGACTACGAAGTCCCCCTTGGAGCTAACGATCTCTGCATTATCGTGCTGGAGTACAAAGTGGAGCTGAAGAAGCTGGGCAGACAAAGGAGCCTGTTAGGCAAGATGGGAGATTAGACATGGCAACTAGAATAAGACGAGGGACTGAGTGAAGTCCAGTGGGGGAGAGAACTGTAAGGGAAGACAACAAGTGATATGATGGAATTCATTGCTCAGATACAACGGAGCTGTTCATCCCACTTAATAGGGAGGGGGGGGGGGAAATGCAGCGTAAATCTCTGGTTCAATAAGCACTGCAGGGAAGCAAAGGAGAGTGAGCGGAAAAACCTAGACAAAGCATGGAGAACATGGAAATGAGAGAATACAGAGCCACTAAAGATAGTCAGAAATGAATACACACAAGTCAGTAGAGAAGCTGAGAGTCACTTTGAAAATGACGTAGCAGCCTAAGTTAAGGCTCAACCAAAGCTGTTCATGACCATAAAAGGACAAAAACAACAGTGAAAGACAATCAAGTTGGATTGTCAATGTAATCAGCTTGGAGAGACAATGGGAAGTTCTTGCAGAAACAGTAAGGTATGTGAGGAAGTCAGCAAAAGACTTCTGGAGGTAAAATAACACCTGGAGGAAGTAGATGCGACAAAATCAATGGGATCAGATTTAATCTCACAATGGCTGCTGAAGTTCTATGTCACCAGCTACTTAAAATGTTCAATGAAACATTCGAGACATGAAATCTGCCAGAATTATGAAAATAAGGCAAACATATTCGTAATATTAAAAAAGGGGATCAGACAGGAGGCACTGAACTAGACCAAGGACACTGACAAGTATTCCGTGTAAAGTGCTGGAGAAAGTAGCCAGGTGTTGAGTGGTGGATCACCTAGAGAGGACAAACACTGCAGCAAAAGAGCAGCATGGATTTAGAGATGGAAAGTCGTTCCTGACAAACTTGATTAAGTTTTATGACAAGTTTACTAAAATAAGGTAAGAAAAGGAAGGCTAGTTAGAATGCATTTTTCTAAACTGTCAAAAAAGCATTTGACACTGTTCCCCCATGAATGACTGTTATCATTCGGAGGATAACAAACAGGATAACATCGGCAGCATATGGGACGCTGGCAAACATTAGAACGTCGTTTACAAAACTAATTCAGGCCCCTCCTTGAGGCCAATTTTTATTAGATCAATATTGGTATATGCAACACTGGCCTGGAATCCATACCCCTGTGAAGCATGAATCCAAAATACAAAAAAGTACAATAGTTAGAACACGATTGGTGCCAGAGCTAAGAGGGCTAAGTTATGAGGATATGAAACAGTGGGGGATATGATCACAACATACAAGTTAATGAGGGGTATTGACAAAGAGGAAAAGGGCAGCCTCTTTAAAGTGAGAGTAAGACAAGAGGACATAAGTGGACGCTGGAAACACAAATTAGCCGAAGGAATGTAAAGTCTTTAGATGTGCTTTTGAACCGACCACAAAGGTTAGTTCTAAGGCACAACCTGTTTCTTAAGTATATCAACGACCTGACAGAAGAAATTGGCTCCTAAATACATTGCCACACTTCAGGAGATATAGGGGGGACATGTTAACAACATAGAAGCTTCTACAGGAAACTAACATAGTAGACAAAGTATCACTGTTGAACGGTACAACAGCAGAACGTGGGGCCACAGATGGAAACTCAAGACTCAAATGAGTGACAGAGACGTCAGAAAAAACTTTTAGAGTGTTTGAGCTGTCAATAAGGTGAACAGGTTAGACGGAGGAGTCGTTGAAGCTAACTCAATTCAAAGCTTTTATGTAAATATGATTATACCATGAGATACGTGTCATTATATTAATATAAACACACACACACACACACACACACACACACACACACACACACACACACACACACACACATATACACACACACACACACAAACGCATACACACACACACACACACACATATACACACACACACACACAAACGCATACGCATACATACACACACACACGCATACACACACACACACACATACACACACAAACGCATACGCATACATATACACACACACGCATACACACACACACGCACACACATACATACACACACATACACAGTGTACTCACCTAATTGTGCTTGCGGAGGTTGAGCTCTGGCTCTTTGGTCCCGCCTCTCAAAAGTCAATCAACAGGTGTACAGGTTCCTGAGCCTACTGGGCTCTATCATATCTACACTTGACTCTGTGTATGGAGTCAGCCTCCACCACATCACTTCCTAATGCATTCCATTTATCAACCACTCTGACACTAAAAAAGTTCTTTCTAATATCTCTATGGCTCATTTGGGCACTCAGCTTCCACCTGTGTCCTCTAGTGTGTGTGTGTGTGTGTGTGTGTGTGTGTGTGTGTGTGTGTGTGTGTGTGTGTGTGTGTGTGTGTGTGTGTGTGTATTCACCTAGTTGTGTTTGCAGGGGTTGAGCTTTGCTCTTTCGGCCCGCCTTTCAACGGCCAATCAACTGTTTACTATGTGTGTATGTGTGTTTGTGTTCCAGGCTAGTTAACAAACGGAATGCACTATGTTGGGGGGCTGACTCCATACGCAGTTTCAAATGTAGATATGATAGAGCCCAGTAGGCTCAGGAACCTGTACACCAGTTGAGAGGCGGAACCAAAGAGCCGAAGCTTAACCCCCGTAAGCACAACTAGGTGAGTACAAGTAGAAGGGAAAAGGAGGGAGGGAAAAGGAGGTAAAACCCAGAGCACCTCCAGATCCTCCCTTAGCCCAAACCTGCCAGATCTCCAACTTCCGTCTCCAGCCATACTTCCTCCCACATGTCTCCCCACCCCCTAGCCTGGGCACTAGACATGCACAGGACAAAATAGCAGTAAAGACTCCGAAGATCTGGTACACCAATGCCGATGGATTGCATGACTGAAGTAAAGCAGATGAACTCAGAGAGAGGACTGAGGAAACAGACCCTGATGTAATAGCATTAGTAGAGACCAAACTAACTAGTATGATTAGCAATGCAATATTTTCAAGGGAATATCGAATAATGAAAAGGGGAAGACTACAGAGGTGAGGTGGTGTGACACTGTTGGTGAAGAGACCTTCACACAACAGTGTGAAGGGATCACTTTGGAGGTGGCACACAACAACACGGACTGCATTGTGAGATTAATTTCATTGATGGTGAGAAAGTTGTTGTGACTGATCTACAACCCCCCCCCCCTCCCTCAAGAGAACCACATAAGATAGGCAAGAACACGAAATTACAAACAGAACTTGCTTCAATATCCTCCAAGGGGTGACAGACACAGATCACAGACAAAGCAGATCTCCTGGTAGTGGGAGACTTCAATCATGGCCAAATTATTTGGGAAATAATGGATCCAAGAGGAGATGAAACATGGAGAGCAAAGCTTGTACTGGAGAGGAACTTCCTGCTGCAACATGTCAGGGAGGAAACAAGGAGACGGGTAGTGACCAACCAGATAAGCTAGATCTGGTCTTCACACAGACTGAGATGGATATTGAAAACATTGACCAGGAAATACCAATAGGAGTCAGTGACCACTGTGTTTCAGTCTAAGAATAAACAGTGACAATGAAGACCATAGAAAGATGTAACCAGGGGAAGAGTGCAAGGCCAGCGGACAGGAGAAGGGTAACACCAGAAGGTCAGAGAATTACTTGAGTTGATAGAACGGGGAAGAGAACTCAGATAAAAATCCACACAGGACATGATGGACTACGTAACGGACAAACTCAAATAGCTGAAGGTGGATATATACCAGCACTACGTGTTAAGGGAAGCAAGACGAGCATTACCCCATGTTCCAACAGGCAGTGTCTGAGGCAAAGAGAAGAAGCAAAAGTGTATGGAATATGGAAAACACAGAAGGAAATCACAATGCACATAAAGAGGCCAGAAATGAGTACACAGAAACTAGGGGAGTGGCAGAGAAACAGTACTAGTATGACATTGCCTACAAGGCAAAGTCCCAGCCAAAACTGTTCCACAGTCATATCAGGAGGAAGATGGCTTTGAATGATCAGGTTATCAGACGACAAAAGTGGGGGACGACACACGGAAAATGATAAGGAGCTGTGTGAGGAACTGAACAAAAGCTTTCAATAAGTATTCAAGCTGAACATGATTTGGCATTAGATGTGGGAAGTTCCCACACCACTCATAAATTGTAATACAATGTGAGTAAATAAATGCTGCTGTTTTGTATTAGTTTAAGTATGAATAAAATGTTTCAGTTAAGCATGAGAGAGATAATGAAAATGACGACTTTGTACCAGAAAACGGGGTTAAGATTTCCTGCTTCGTCAACTTCAATGCAATTTCTATTGAGTTACGATTATATCTACTAATTCCATTGAAAGAATCAATCAGTTCAAGGAATTAAACTTACTAGGTTTTAATCGTTCTCAAAACGCTTCTAATTATTTGAATATAAATTTTACCAGTATTAAGTCTGGGAATATAATACAATTAATCTTCTAAATATATTACACAATACATAACAAATGAAATTAAACAAAATCCTCCACTTTTCAATATTAATTAAGCGGCCCATGAGGCGACGTCAGAGGAGGCCATTGGTGCACTCACCCTGGAGAGTGTATACACAGTGTGGTACTGGAGCCGACACGTCAGAGGAGGCCATTGGTGCACTCACCCTGGAGAGTGAATACACAGTGTGGTACTGGAGCCGACACGTCAGAGGAGGCCATTGGTGCACTCACCCTGGAGAGTGTATACACAGTGTGGTACTGGAGCCGACACGTCAGAGGAGGCCATTGGTGCACTCACCCTGGAGAGTGTATACACAGTGTGGTACTGGAGCCGACACGTCAGAGGAGGCCATTGGTGCACTCACCCTGGAGAGTGTATACACAGTGTGGTACTGGAGCCGACACGTCAGAGGAGGCCATTGGTGCACTCACCCTGGAGAGTGAATACACAGTGTGGTACTGGAGCCGACATGTCAGGAGGAGGCCATTGGTGCACTCACCCTGGAGAGTGAATACACAGTGTGGCACTGGAGCCGACACCCTCAGCCTCCCACATCGACCACTGACTCCACCAGCAGGTCCTGGAGTGAAGAGTGACTTACTAGTAGTCACGTTTTCTTCAGGGAAATTCCTGCACGGGCCCTAAGCCTCTGGCTGGTCCACTAAGTGTTGTTTGTTTCTGTTTTACATAGGTGGAGTATGAGTATTTATGACTCGTATGGTCGCTTCAGTAAGATTTTGTCCCATGTGTTTAACAATAACTTCTGCTCTGTTGAATCTAAGTTGAAACCTTCGGGTGTCACTAATTGTTGCCACAACTTGACAGAACTGAGGAAAGTGCAGAGTTCGGTTTTTCTATAATGTTGTTGTTGTTGTTAAAGATTCGCTACCTAGAACAAACAGTTCCAAGCAGCACGGGGTATGGTGAACCCGTAATTTTTTTCTATAAGCATAGATGTGTTGGCCAATTATTAATGTGTCTAGAATTAATCGGTACGATGCCAGATAAACCACCCGCAAGGGTAAGAGTCTACAATTATAATTAATATTCATATATTACAATTTATTTTTTTTCCTTAAAGTATCAAAGGTCCAAAAACATGCAACAAGATTCGTACCGTAGCTGAAGGGATTGAGGTATGAGGAAAAGCTGGCAAAACTGAGGCTTATCACACTGGAAGAAAGCAGAGATAGGGGGAACATAACAATATACAAGATTCTAAGGGAAATTAACAAAGCAGACAAAGCAGCGATGTTCATAGCTAGGAACAGCAGAACGTGCGGCCATAGATGGAAACTGGAGACTCAAATGAGTCATAGAGACATCAGGAAGAACTTTTCCAGTGTTAGAGTTGTCAATAAATGGAATAAGTTGTATGCAGAAGTCGTTGACGCTAATACGAATAAAAAAAATTGATGTAAATATGACAAAAGCGTGAGAAATGAGTCAATGCATTAATCTAAGAACGCTCATAGGCGGGCCTATAGCAGCCTAACTCGACCCTTCAAGCACATCTAGGTGAGTACACATACAGTGCTCACAGACTCATATAGACTCACTGTAGTGAAGTGTGAGTCTCAGAGTGGTGCTCCACACGTCCTCCTGGCGACTAATAATCATGTAGCAGTTAACTCCTCGTCATGAACAAGACACTAGTCAGAGCCCTGAAGAGGCCGCTGCACCACAGGTGGGACAGCCAATCACACGACTAATCACTAGTTAATTCTACACTGGCTTGAGACAAAACATTTACACGAATTGTTTTGTAATTGTCTGGTACTGAAGCCACGCCTCGGACCAGTCCAGATGGATGGGTCTGGGCTCCTGGTGGGCCGGGGTGAGGGGCCCTGGTGGGCCGGGGTGAGGGGCCCTGGTGGGCCGGGGCGAGGGGCCCTGGTGGGCCGGGGTGAGGGGCCCTGGTGGGCCGGGGTGAGGGGCCCTGGTGGGCCGGGGTGAGGGGCCCTGGTGGGCCGGGGTGAGGGGCCCTGGTGGGCCGGGGTGAGGGGCCCTGGTGGGCCGGGGTGAGGGCCCCCTGGTGGGCCGGGGTGAGGGCCCCCTGGTGGGCCGGGGTGAGGGGCCCTGGTGGGCCGGGGTGAGGGGCCCTGGTGGGCCGGGGTGAGGGGCCATGGTGGGCCGGGGTGAGGGACCCTGGTGGGCCGGGGTGAGGGCCCCCTGGTGGGCCGGGGTGAGGGGCCCTGGTGGGCCGGGGTGAGGGACCCTGGTGGGCCGGGGTGAGGGACCCTGGTGGGCCGGGGTGAGGGCCCCCTGGTGGGCCGGGGTGAGGGGCCCTGGTGGGCCGGGGTGAGGGGCCCTGGTGGGCCGGAGTGAGGGGCCCTGGTGTGCCGGGTGAGGGGCCCTGGTGGGCCGGGGTGAGGGGCCATGGTGGGCCGGGGTGAGGGGCCATGGTGGGCCGGGGTGAGGGGCCCTGGTGGGCCGGGGTGAGGGCCCCCTGGTGGGCCGGGGTGAGGGTCCCTGGTGGGCCGGGGTGAGGGTCCCTGGTGGGCCGAGGTGAGGGGCCCTAGTGGGCCGGGGTGAGGGACCCTGGTGGGCCGGGGTGAGGGCCCCCTGGTGGGCCGGGGTGAGGGGCCCTGGTGGGCCGGGGTGAGGGCCCCCTGGTGGGCTGGGGTGAGGGGCCCTGGTGGGCCGGGGTGAGGGGCCCTGGTGGGCCGGGGTGAGGGGCCCTGGTGTGCCGGGGTGAGGGGCCCTGGTGGGCCGGGGTGAGGGGCCATGGTGGGCCGGGGTGAGGGGCCGGGGTGAGGGGCCATGGTGGGCCGGGGTGAGGGGCCCTGGTGGGCCGGGGTGAGGGCCCCCTGGTGTGCCGGGGTGAGGGCCCCCTGGTGGGCCGGGGTGAGGGGCCCTGGTGGGCCGGGGTGAGGGGTCCTGGTGGGCCGGGGTGAGGGGCCCTGGTGGGCCTGGGTGAGGGGCCCTGGTGGGCCGGGGTGAGGGCCCCCTGGTGGGCCGGGGTGAGGGGCCCTGGTGGGCCGGGGTGAGGGGCCCTGGTGGGCCGGGGTGAGGGGCCCTGGTGGGCCGGGGTGAGGGCCCCCTGGTGGGCCGGGGTGAGGGGCCCTGGTGGGCCGGGGTGAGGGGCCCTGGTGGGCCGGGGTGAGGGCCCCCTGGTGTGCCGGGGTGAGGGCCCCCTGGTGGGCCGGGGTGAGGGGCCCTGGTGGGCCGGGGTGAGGGCCCCCTGGTGGGCCGGGGTGAGGGGCCCTGGTGGGCCGGGGTGAGGGGCCCTGGTGGGCCGGGGTGAGGGGCCCTGGTGGGCCGGGATGAGGGCCCCCTGGTGGGCCGGGGTGAGGGGCCCTGGTGGGCCGGGGTGAGGGGCCCTGGTGGGCCGGGGTGAGGGGCCCTGGTGGGCCGGGGTGAGGGCCCCCTGGTGGGCCGGGGTGAGGGGCCCTGGTGGGCCGGGGTGAGGGGCCCTGGTGGGCCGGGGTGAGGGCCCCCTGGTGTGCCGGGGTGAGGGCCCCCTGGTGGGCCGGGGTGAAGGGCCCTGGTGGGCCGGGGTGAGGGCCCCCTGGTGGGCCGGGGTGAGGGGCCCTGGTGGGCCGGGGTGAGGGGCCCTGGTGGGCCGGGGTGAGGGGCCCTGGTGGGCCGGGGTGAGGGCCCCCTGGTGGGCCGGGGTGAGGGGCCCTGGTGGGCCGGGGTGAGGGGCCCTGGTGGGCCGGGGTGAGGGGCCCTGGTGGGCCGGGGTGAGGGGCCCTGGTGGGCCGGGGTGAGGGGCCCTGGTGGGCCGGGGTGAGGGGCCCTGGTGGGCCGGGGTGAGGGGCCCTGGTGGGCCGGGGTGAGGGGCCCTGGTGGGCCGGGGTGAGGGGCCCTGGTGGGCCGGGGTGAGGGGCCCTGGTGGGCCGGGGTGAGGGGCCCTGGTGGGCCGGGGTGAGGGGCCCTGGTGTGCCGGGGTGAGGGCCCCCTGGTGGGCCGGGGTGAGGGCCCCCTGGTGGGCAAAGGTTGTCTGGAGGGGCTGGCTAGCTCAACCTGTCCTCCCAAATAACACACCGCATTTAGACGACACAATCCTCAACGGCGACAATAACGGGTACTATAATAGTAGAGCTCGCAAACAATCACGTCTTCTCTGCGAAGGTTGGTTATGTTCGCATGTTGTAGTGTCCCCTTACTGTGTTGTGGCGGCCCGCGACGACGGGCTGGGGGTGAGGAGCGCCGGCCTGGCCAACGATGGAACACCAGTTGCAGTCTGGAGAAATTGACCACACAAGATCTTCATACTTTATCCTTCAACACACCCATCAACCTGCCTCCTCACACCCATCAACCTGCCTCCTCACACCCATCAACCTGCCTCCTCACACCCATCAACCTGCCTCCTCACACCCATCAACCTGCCTCCTCCCAACATGGAGAATACATCACATACTATGACGAGGTCACTCAAATAATTTGCCAGTCAAGACAAATTCGTTACTTGCTAACAAAGCCAGGCAGAAATTGAATCAATAAACAACTATGAAACGCAGTTGAAAATAAGTATGAACAAATGTTGCAAATAATGAATATTGCAGAAAGAAACGTTGAGCCTTATCACTGACGACCGTCCTACTCAACATGCAGCCGTAGTCACAACACTGGCACTCAACACTAATACAACAGGAATCAAAATTCAAGTAAAGAACAGAATATATAAAGCAAAAAGAGCCTATGGAACACTTAAAAGATTGAGTGATTAGAAAGATTAAATGCTCTAATCTTTCTAACAAATGTGACCTAACATAGCTTGCCCTTCCATTTATCTTTCTTTCTCTCGTCTCTCTTTTTTGTTCTTTGTTTTCTTTACGTTCCCCTTACTATCCTCTTCTTATTCCTATTACTATCTCCTCATTCAATGGTTATAATAGGAGCTGCCTCGTATGGGCCAATAGGCCCTCTGCAGTTCGTATTCCTACTACTATATCCTCTACTACACTTTGCTCCTCAACTCTCTCTAGCCTATTTATTTCCTGCATCTACTTCCTCATCACAATCGACTTGAGAATGGTCCAGGACGGACCGAAACGTCGTCGTCCCTTCACCTTCTAGTGTGTGGTCTGGTCAACTCAAGAGACTGTAATCTTGACACACACAATTACACAAGGCTCTAGTGCGGCCTCGTCTACAATATCCTCCAGTACCTCTACATCCCTTGGTGTACCTCCAGTACAACGAGGTACTCACCTAGTTGTGCTTGCGGGGGTTGAGCTTCGGCTCTTTGGTCCCGCCTCTCAACTGTCAATCTACTGGTGTACAGGTTCCTGAGCCTACTGGGCTCTATCATATCTAAATTTAAACCTGCGAATGGAGTCTGCTTCCACCACATCACTTTCTAGTGCATTCCACTTATTAACTACCCAGACATTGAAAAAATTCTTTCTAATATCTCTGTGGCTCATTTGGGTACTCAGTTTCCACCTGTGTCCCCTTGTGCAAATACCACCTGTGTTAAATTATCCGTCCTTATCTACCCTGAAAATACCATTGAGAATTTTGTATATGGTGATCATGTCTCCCTGAGTTCTTCTGTTTTCCAGTGACGCGAGGTGTAATTTACGCAGCCTTTCTTCATATCTCATGCCTCTTAGTTCTGGGACTATTCTAATGACATACCTCTAAACTTTCTCCAGCTTTTTCTTGTGCTTGACAGTGTACGGATTCCATGCTGGGGCCGCATACTCCAGGATTGGTCTTACATATGTGGTGTACTAGGCAAGATTCTGAATGATTCCTTACACAATTTTTAAAAGGCAGTTCTGATGTTAGCCAGCCTTGAATACGCCGCTGATGGCATTCTTTTGATTTGGGCTTCAGGAGACAGGTTTGGCATGATATTAACTCCTAGATCTCTGTGTGTGTCCGTTTTGTGAAAGACTTCGTCTCCCATTCGATATCCCGTGTCTGGTCTACTGTTCCCTTCGCCTAGTTTCATTACCTTACATTTACTTGGATTGAACTTTAGTAGCCATTTATGGGCCATTCCTTCAGTTTGTCTAGGTTATCTTGTAACCTTTTGTTTCTTCCTCGGTCTTAATCCTTCTCATAATTTTTGCATCATCAGCAAACACTGAGAGGAACGAGTAAGGACTGATCCCTGCGGGACTCCACTGGTGACGCCTTGCCACTCTGAGACCTCACCCCTCACTGTGACTCACTGTTTTCTGTTGCTTAGGTACCCCTCTTAGCCAATGGAGTACCTTCCCTTTTACTCTCTTTTTTTGCCTGCATCTCCAGCTTGTGCACTAGTCTCCTATAGGGTACTGTGTCAAAGGCTTTCTGGCAATCCAAAAATATGCAGTCTGCCCACTCCTCTCTTTCTTGCCGGATTTTTTGTTGCCTGGTTGTAGAATTCACTCAATCCTGTGACGCAAGTTTTGCCATCCCTGAACCAATGTTGATGAGTTAGAAAGTTCTTTCGCTCCAGATGTTCTACTAGTTATTTTTTCGCACAATCTTTTCGATCACCTTGAATGGTATGAAAGTTAAGTACACTGGCCTGTAGTTCAGTGCCTCCTATCTGTCACTCTTCTTGTATATCCGGACTATATTAGCCGTCTTTCAAATTTTTGGCAGATCTCCTATTACCAGTGATTTGTTATACACCATTGAGGGAGCATATACACCAAAGGAGCAGGTCTCTGCTCCTTTTAGTATCCATGGTCAGATTCCGTCCGCGCCTACAGCTCTGACAGCTGGATGTAACAAAAGCCCTGACCCAAAGGTCAGGGCTTTTGTTATATCCGACTCAAGCCAAATGCTTCCTTACCTCCCCACTGGCAATCTCAAACTCCTCCAGTGGTGCACGGTTAGATATTCCCTATCTTATCTCAGGAACTTCTCCTTGCTGTAATGTGAAGACCTATTGAGTTTATTTCTGAGTTGATCGCACACTTCCTTGTCGTTTGTACTGAACCTGTCTGCCCCTATCCTCAGATCATTATTTAGTCCTTCATTGTTGTTTTCCTTTTGCTGTGGCTTTGCAGCAATTTAGGTTGAGTCTGTGCTTAACTTTCTATGTCATTTTCGTACTGTTTTTCTGCCAATCTGATTTTCTAAAGCTATCTTCTCACCTCAGGGCGAGAAGAGAGATTCCTGGTCCTCTGACATCTTTCTCTGCTCTCTGGTGTCCTGTTATTTTTATAGTTTCTCAATGTCCTTGTACTTAGTTGCTTTACCAGCTTAGATCCCTAAATGAACTTTGGGTTCCTCAATTGTATTTGTCTATTTTCCTTTTGTACTGGCTCAAAATTGTCTGCTGCCTTCTTACACTTATGTGTGAGGAGGCACTTCTGTGTCCATGTCTTGGGCTGCTTTTCCTCTGAGCTCTTTTTCCAATGATTTTCCCATTTTTCCATGATTCCCACGATTTATGGAGCAAGTTGCCACGTGGCGTGGTGGAGGTGGGGTCCCTTGATTGTTTCAAGCGTGGGTTGGACATGTATATGAGTGGCATTGGATGGTTATAAAGAGGAGTTGCCTCGTATGGGCCAATAGGCCTTCTGCAGTTACTTTTATTCTTATGTTCATGTTATGTCTGTTAGTAATTTTCTTATCTCCTCGTAGTTTCACTTTAGGAATGCCAGCCTTTTATTTTCTGGTCCCTTCCTTGTGTACATTAACCCTATTTCTACCTGATACAGTGATCACTCATTCCCACAGTGCCCTCGAAGTTGATTTCCCTAATGTCGGAGTCGTTCAGAGTGAAGACTAGGTCGAGTCTCGCTGGTTCATCGTTGCCTCTCATTCTTATGGGTCCCCTGACATGCTGACTTAAGATGTTTCTTGTTTCTACTGCCAATAGTTTAGCTCTCCATGTTTCTTCACCTCAATGCGGTTTCTTGTTATCCCAGTCTATCTTTCTGTGGTTGAACTCTCCTGTGATAAGTAGATGGGATCGATTTCTGCAGGCGACAGAGGCTGCCTTCACAATTATAGTGTTTATTGCCATGTTGTTTCTGTCATACTCTTGCCTGGATCTTCTGTCATTTAGTGTAGAGTGATATGCTACTGCTACTCCTACTCTTGGTCCTCCTATCATCATGGTGCCTGTTATGTTATGGTGCCTGTTATGTAGTCTGTCAATCACTCTCAACCTGGGATAACCATTTCCTCGAAACCATTCCTTTCTCATCAGTAGAGCCACTCTGCCTCTTCCCGTTCCTTCGCTTTCCTTATTACAGTGTAATCCTAAAGAAACACTGCATTTGTTATGATTCCTGACAGTTTTGTTTCCATGAGTCCTATTACATTCAGGTTCTCTTCTTGCTCTCTGTCCCTAAGTTCACTTGCTTTATTCATAATCCCATCTATGTTTGGGTACATTACTTTGAAGTTGACTCTTCTGTGCAGTCTCAGTTTCCTTTGATGCCTCTGAATTAGGGGGACAGGGAGGGTCCTGGAACGGGAGGCAAGCAGGTGAATACAACTAGGTGAGTACCACTTTTCCATTTGCACAAACGTTCCCACAGCCATTGATTTTAAGTACAAACATCCTCTCACACAACTTAAGCACAAACATCAGCATAACACTGCAAGAGAGAGAGAGTACAACGAAGGAAGATGGTAGGACAGGCCAGCCTAACGAAGCACGTGCAAACGAATAGACAATGGTGACACCACAAGCAACACAAACACCAAAATAGGACGTATTAGCTGAGAGGACCTATCTTGAGGTGATTTCGTGGCTTAGCGACCCTGCGGCCCGGTCGTCGACCAGGCCACCAACCAGGCCGGGTAGTATAAGAAGGCTTCACCCCTCGCCCCAGTCAACATGACCTCCCTCCCTCCTACAAGCGTCACAAATGTAACTGAAAATGAAAAAAAAAAAACAGTCGCTCGTAAAGTATGAACATTTGCCATACATCGGACTCTATAGGTTAGGAGGGTTGCTTGGGCTCATACGCTTCTGATTATGTTAGGTGGTTGGATTTGTTGCGGATTAGCAAATCAGGAGAAGGAAGGTCTTCCTAGTGGCCTGGTGGTCCTCGCCAGGGACCTTCACTGACCACCAGATTACGATCTTGGACCAGTTTTTCTCACTAACTATGAGACAAGGATCTTGATACCCGGTCGCTTCTCCCGGTTGGAAGGCTTGGCCAGCAAGCACACAACGTTCCCACAAGGATATTTTCCTGCTGCAACACCGCATCCTCCTCCTCCTCCTCACGCTGGGTGAGTGCCTGCCCAGTGGCACTCTACGGGTCACGTTGGTCCCAATGTTGATCTTCCACACTGTGACCGCTGGCAGCTGGCCGCATCAGGCCCCAGTTACATCAGACACCCACAAAAAAAAGGTAGTTGAAAGGTCGTTAACATATCCAAAACGACACAAATACGACCCAATTGGAGAGACGACAAATGTTATCAAGCGCGGGTTTGACCTGCTCTTAACTTAATGAGAAACATATTGCAACATTCACTAAATGCCTGTCTCCCTCGAGAGTTATAACCGGTTATTTGGA
This sequence comes from Procambarus clarkii, assembly GCF_040958095.1. NCBI lineage: Eukaryota > Metazoa > Arthropoda > Malacostraca > Decapoda > Cambaridae > Procambarus > Procambarus clarkii. Next base: position 4,791,972 of record NC_091171.1, read on the forward strand.
AACCAGTTTCCCTCATGGGAAAACGTAGCGGGCATCGCCCTCGTTACCTCTGACCTGCGATGCCTTGCGGTAACCTCCAGACAATGTGTTCTCTTAATCACTTCTTATATGATGATGGTGGTGATAATGAGTGATCGTGGGAATCATGGTGATTAAATGTAGTAAAGGCAGTCTTAACGATGCCATTGGTAACATGATGGAGTTTGTGAAGAGGTGTTCTGTTACTGTGTAATGAAGTAGGATGTAATATTTGCCCTGAGACAAGTAGTCATAGCTAAGAGATTAGATGACAAACAATGAAGCTCTTATCAGAGAGTAAATTGGACTCAGCATAGAAGACAAGACAACAGGACTCAGCATAATGGGCAAGATGACAGGACTCAGCACAGAGGTCAAGATAACAGGACTCAGCATAGAGGTCAAGATAACAGGTTTCAGCATAGAAGACAAGATAACAGGACTCAGCATAGAAGACAAGACAACAGGACTCAGCATAGAAGACAAGACAACAGGACTCAGCATAGAAGACAAGACAACAGGACTCAGCATAATGGACAAGATAATAGGACTCAGCATAGAAGACAAGATGACAGGACTCAGCATAGAAGACAAGATAACAGGACTCAGCATAGAGGACAAGATGACAGGACTCAGCATAGAGGACAAGATAACAGGACTCAGCATTGAGGGCAAGATAACAGGACTCAGCATTGAGGACAAGATAACAGGACTCAGCATTGAGGACAAGATAACAGGACTCAGCATTGAGGACAAGATGACAGGACTCAGCATTGAGGACAAGATAACAGGACTCAGCATTGAGGACAAGATAACAGGACTCAGCATTGAGGACAAGATGACAGGACTCAGCATTGAGGACAAGATAACAGGACTCAGCATTGAAGACAAGATGACAGGACTCAGTATTGAGGACAAGATAACAGATCATATGTTTATCTGCTTTCAAACTTTCTATCTCCAGAGAAAAAATAGTGCAAGGTCTATTGCACTATTGCACCTTATATAGGCCTAAATACCTCCATATTTTTCATAATAATAACCTTCATAATATCATAATAAACATAATAACCTTCATAATATCTTCATATTATTATTTAACTCCACTACACCACTTGCTGAGCCAGTTCAACACTGGTTAAACAAGTAGGGTTCGATGCTATCAGTGTACATAGCAAAGTTTGTGGAGTCGTACAAGTTATCTTGCCTCGAATGCAACCGAGGATCGTATGAACTATATGCACACAGTTGCAATTTGCATTTACACACGAGTAGTTTATTTCTATTTACATGTAGTATACGATAAATGAAGGTGGTAGAGGTGACAGGCGGTCACCACATCGTCAGTCAGCAGAGAACAGCCGTAAATGTTGATGCTATGAAGAAGTCCTGTCATTTCTGTCCATGTATCGAAAAATGACTCTTGGCGCATGTTACCTGGTCTATATTGTAAGCACTGATACACCTCTCTCTCTCTCTCTCTCTCTCTCTCTCTCTCTCTCTCTCTCTCTCTCTCTCTCTCTCTCTCTCTCTCTCTCTCACTCTCAAGACCTAGTCTTTCATGAAGTGACAAGTGCATGTAGAGGAGCTGAGTACCACCGACCTGATTCAGCCAAGCTCGACCTAGATCCCACTGTCAGATTAGTGTAGAGCAGCTAGGAAAATGCTAATCAACAGCACACACACACATACTGTCATGGACAATAGACAAACGTGGAAACCTGAACAAATTACAAGGGCAGATCAGCGTGTAGTACACCCACACCAAGGTGGAGAGTCTCATATTGATGCTAGGCATAAAGTAGGCAGCACACAGGATCATTCTTTACTGATAAGGCAAAGATAATTATACATAGAATTTTGGAGATGAAAAATGGATTTAAGAATTCACTGCAGAAAAGTGCAAGGTAACAGAGCGTCAGAGAGTAACAGTAGATCCCTATGGGTCATGCACGCTGTAAGACAAGCTCCTGAAGACATCCAAGAACGTACAGGTGTGTGTAACTGTTAATAACTGTCTCTATAACACCACATAAATAAAAAGGTATGAAGTTCCTTATGTAATTCTCGCCAGCATACCAACATTCATCAGACCAAAGTTCGAATATGCAGCTGGTATGTGGTATCTTCCCCAGTATTGTGTGAGTGTGTCTGTCCCTTGAAGTCTAACCAGTCCAAACCAGCGTAGGTGAAATGGGAACAAATATGGAAGTAAGGGTAACAGAACACAGATGGAGGGGGGGGGGGGTGATGGAGGACTTCCCATAATATGCTGGTCCATGACCGAACACGTCGTTGTGATTATTTTCCAACAATTGTCAGTTTATGTGCAAACAATTTATTCCCGAGCATCATTTAAGCTTATTGGAAGTGTTAAGGTAGGATCTCTCATGTCTTGAACATAGTCAGCATGACATATACTGTGGGTACATTTGCTTAAACGACGCTTCTTAAAGTAAAGACAAATATTCCCTCCAACCATGTATTTTATATACATATCTGTTTTTTATGGTTAATAAATTCGTTTGTTAAGAGACATATGGTTATTTCAGTGGTCCCTTTGACCCTGATATAAATAAATCTGTCGTCCCCATAAACATGACCCATATTATATTAAAACCTCAAATCTAACAAAACTGAGAAAACAATATCTCTGATTCCCTGCTTCACTAGGTTCAGTCAGACACGACCTTTAACTCTCAGAATTCACTCTGAATTCCACACTGTTGCTCTAGGCATTTTACCCTTGTCGATAACCACTACGCGTAGTCAGCCCTCCGGGCCTTGCACCGCTGCACACAGAGCTGGTCCAAGTAAACCAATTTCGAACCTCCTAAGGAGCCAGGAATATAACAATAGAAGGCACTTCTACGGGCTCCATTTGCAGAGATGCTAAGAGTCCAGAAACCATATTCACAGTGAAGTAGCCATGAAAGCAGCCACTTGACAGGAAGCAGCAAGGTGCACTAGTCAGCTCCTGGGAAGGAAAAAGAGCGGTAGTGGTAGGAAGTATTAAGGAAGAAGGTTTCAGTCAGGTAGAGTGGACAGTTACGGACAGATCTGCAGTGACAGAGATCCTGAAGGGGGCACAGATGGAGGAGGCTGAACAATGTATAGGGATGTATGGGTCATAAGCCCCATGTATGGCGTATGGGTCTGAACAATGTATGGGTCATAAGCCCCATGTGGGAGCGATTTGAAGATTATGGGGTGCATGTACGGCAGTTTTCTCCAATAACTTAAACGAATAACTAACGTACTTTTCAATTACTAAACAAGTTATTCTTAATATTGTCGCAATATAATTTAAAAGGAACATCATTTGGCTAAAAAAAATGGCGGACCCAGGCAGGTCACAGACTAAAATGTCAAATAGTGAGCATAAACAATAATCTCAATTAGCTTAAAGGAAACATTCGCGGCCAACCAGCGTTAGTTGACTTTTTGTCTTATCTTTGGGACTGAGAACGCTGTCATTGTGTCTGTGTACCGATTTTCCGCCGCTCTCGCTCTCTCTCTCTCTCAAAAAGAATAAAAAATGCAGCTACATTAGTAGACAATTTTGAATTAATTTATCAAATGTATTAACAGCATTAAAACTAGTGCTAAATTTGAGCATGTTTTCAAACAATATTGTGATGATAAAAATGCTGACCATACAAGACTAATACTTCACACACAGGCGAGATTGCTCTCACAAGAAAATTATTTGATAAGATTTATGAAAATATTTAATATTCTTATATTGAGTGAGTTTGGAAAGACAAACTTGAAATGAAACTCCCACAAAGAGTTGATGGTAAAGCATTTGTGAATAGGGGCATGACGGCTGAGTGGGAAGCGCTCGGGGTTCGTAGTCCTAAGGGTCCGGGTTCGATCCCCCGGCGGAGGCGGAAACATATGAGCAGAGTTTATTTCGCCCTGATATTTCGTTCACATAGCAGTAAATAAGTACCTGGGAGTTATACAGTTGTTATAGGCTGCTTCTTAGGCAGGTGTGTGTGTGTGTGTGTGTGTGTGTGTGTGTGTGTGTGTGTGTGTGTGTGTGTGTGTGTGTGTGTATGTGTGTGTGTGTGTGTGTGTGTGTGTGTGTGTGTGTGTGTGTGTGTGTGTGTGTGTGTATGTGTGTGTGTGTATGTGTGTATGTGTGTGTGTGTGAAAATTAGGATTAAGGACTTGCCTGAAACGCTATGCGTGCTGGTGGCTGTACAGAAATGTACGAACTCTTGTATAATAAAAATACAAATATTTTACACGTATCTTTGAGAACCTGAATTTGTTTAACAACTGCAGGGAGCAAATAAAACCCTTATTGATGAAGATATTTGGGTTCATTGGATTTTTTAAATTTTGCCAAAAGAAAGTTTTATCTAAAAAATATTTACCAATTTTGTTGGCTAAGTGTGAAGTTACTGCTGCTGCTGCTGTACTTGTTACTGAGGATGACCTCACCATACTGGTCTAGAATTTGAATGAAAGATTTTCCGAGTTGAAAAAGATTTGTTTTTCACCTTGGATTACTCGGCTAATGCTGGTGGATTTAATTGTGGTGGGCATGCAATAACTAAGGGGGCCTCGTAGCCTGGTGGATAGCGCGCAGGACTCGTAATTCTGTGGCGCGGGTTCGACTCCCGCACGAGGCAGAAACAAATGGGCAAAGTTTCTTTCACCCTGAATGCCCCTGTTACCTAGCAGTAAATAGGTACCTGGGAGTTAGTCAGCTGTCACGGGCTGCTTCCTGGGGGTGCAGGCCTGGTCAAGGACCGGGCCGCGGGGACACTAAAGCCCCGAAATCATCTCAAGATAACCTCAAGATAACTACAAGAACAAGAAAATGCACTGGGGCTGTAAGGGGACGCGAACCCTTGACCAAGAAAGGCACTGCCAGCCGCATACTCTACCATTGTACCACCACTGACTGGGAGTGGTGGAAGTACTCATAATCAAAATATAGATCCTAAATGTATTTATTGTCTTCGTATATAAGTCGCCAGAGGAATATTCTCAGCGTGTAAAGACCAACTAACGAAAATAGAATATTGTTTAGAAAACCTCACAAAACAATCCCCAAACATCATCCTGCTTTGGGGACTTCAACCAATACCTGAAATGGAAGAACCAAGCATATACAGTTATATCAGAAAGTATACCGGGAATACCTCGGAGAGGCTGCAGGCCCCCTTTTGTGCCTCGGAGAGGCTGCAGGATCCAGTAAGTTCAGTAGAACTTCGATTTCAACTCCTTTTGACCATGTCGTAGCTCAGTCGATTAAGGCAGCGTCTGGGATGCTCTCGGACGCAGGTTCGAATCCTCGTCACGGCCCTTGTGGATTTGTTCATTTACACCGGGAAGCAGCCTAAATGAACAGTCATACACAAATGATCTACTACGGATGTGCGCCAGATTTGCACTAAACCACCAACTAGTAGACCCAATGTCACGTGGGGGTGGGCGGTCCGGGGCTCTGCTAACACTCGGCTGCTAGGGGCTCAAAGGGCCCAAATACTCAGCCCCTCCGACTCCCTGGATTCACCGGAGTCTCCTTGGTCACACAAGATAGGACCAACAATGCCCACCTCCGCAGGTCTTTGCTTCCACCACAAAGGGGTGCCACTGATTCACCCTGGAAGCCCTTCAGTCAACCACGGGGAAACTGCTGTTAACAGTTCCGGCCTAGACCCGTGGGGGAGTGAAGGAAGACTCAGGCTTACCTATAACCATAACCTCCCTGAGTCTTGCCTGCCAGACAAAAAAAAAAGGTTGCAGGAACTCCTTTCCCGCCTGTCTTCTCTATCTTCCTCTTAGCAAGGTCGCCAGCTGGGTTATTATATCTGCACCCCAGCAATGCAGTTCAGTGGGTGTATCATATATCGTTTGTAGCCAGAAATGTATGCTCATAGAGAAAATCACAAATGGAGGCACACTCAAACACAGTAATAAAATGTGTGGATTTACTGACGCAAATTACATGAACACACACACACAATCACAAGTAATACATGAATATGGAATATGGATGATGAGTCTGGAGATCGTCAGCCTCTTCTTCCACGACCTCCAACTCTCCTTCAACTGGGCAGGAAGACAGGAGTCTCACACTCTCACAGGAGGGCCTCTTCACCACGTCGGCACCTCTTCTTCACTGTCCTGCCATCCATACACACTGTCCTCTCTGACAGTCCTGGACACAAACTGCCTTGCAGCCTACTCTACTATTAAGGTAATAAAGTCTTGCTGCCACATACACGAGTAAATATTGTGGCCTAACTAGCCTACTCATACAAGGGGTAATGGGAGGGAAAAATGATCTACCTTACACTCCTGGCTCACGACGCCTGTCCCTCGATGGTGTGAGGTTCCCACGCTTCCTTGGGTCGATCCTCGACGATCCAGGGCGTTCCACAGGTCCTCAGGTGTCGTGAAGCCTTCGCGTCGTCGCCGTTCCAATCCCTGAGATTCAGCTGCCCCAATCCTGGTTCATCGATGGGCGCTGAGCTAATCACTATTTTTTCCCCACACTCGCCTCTCCCACAGGGCGTCGCTCCTTGTCCTAGGCACTGTGTCGTCCTTCCAAGATTCTCAGTGGATATGACCCCAGTCACAGCAGCTTGCTCGCCCACCTTCCAGACCTCAACGTCCAGCCAGCGGCGCCGCCCAGCGTCGTCCCCGACCGTTTTCCAAGTTTGGCACTTCTCTGCTCACTGAACTTGGTTCCTCTTTGGCTCCCCAGAAGCGCAGGGTCTCCAATGACTGTGAGGGGCAGCGAAGGCCAGCTCAATCCACTGAACAAGGCTTGCAGAGCCTCCAATCTTTGAGAGCAGACCGAGGCGCGTCCTGTCGCTTCCACGGTCAGTACAACTCTGACGTTGGCGCCGCCCGGGGCACTCGGTGACGTCATGGCGGGCCCTGATTTGTCGCCCGCGACCTACGTCGGCCAATCCGCGATCGGCATAGTGTCCCTTCCACAAGGTCACATCTGCCGTAGGGGATACTGTTTCATTTTATAACAGGGCGCCAATTTTCCTTTATTTACAACTTATAATGTAACTTCTTTCCTTTTACTGGCAGCCGGTCTGGTCGCCACATATGTCAATAGACTCCCTGAACCTCAGAGAATCAGTAGGGAGAGCTGATATGACTCTTTAAGCCGGCAAACGAAAGAAATAGGAGAGGGCACCGTAACATACCCCTCCCCTTAAAATAAGAGTCATATCGGAAGAGCAGCGCTCAAGAGGGCAATCTATACTCTTGCTCCCTCCGTTCCTGAAGTGTCACTCCTCCAGTTGGTGACGTGGCTTGTTCCACCTTGCCAGTCACTTGCCTCATTGTATCTCCACCTCGCATAGGACCGGGTGTGATGGGTGTTCCCTGAACACCTACAAGAAATCCTCTCTCCGTGGCTACGAGTGTCTTCCCACGGCTCGTTACCACTGTAAGATTCAGTGCATGCAGCGCCTCCACCGCGTCGTGCACTCCGAGATAGTCTGGCATTTCCACTGCGTCCTACAGGTACCCCATGTTTCCTCTCATGATCTCCTCTTCGCCAATCTTCTCTCTTCTCGGTTCCTCTTCTCCCATAGGTGCGTTGTCTCCTCACAGTGGCACTTGTAACCCGTACTCCATCCAGCAGCTTCCTCTCTTCCACACTAGGCTTTTGCGATGGCCCAATGCCCCTCTGGTTAGGCTGGCGCCTACCCTGGGTGTACCTATTCCCTGCTTTCTTCGTATTGCCTTTCCTATACCACTCGCTCCTTCGTTCCCGACGAACATCTTCACTCCTCCATGAGATTCTCTTCCCTGCAGACGTCTTCTTCGGTTCGTGGTTGGGCTCATCCACCTCCCTGTGGCTCACCTCACCACGGTGGTTCATCTTGCACCTACCACTATTCATCTGGCCGGCATAGGGTGTACTGCGTCGTGGTTCCTCCACTCTGCCCCTCACTGCCGTTCGCTCATCCACTGAGCTTACTTTATTCACGTTTCTGTATGGAGGGAGTGCGGTCTGCAGCCTCCTCACCGCCCCAGGCGTTTGTACAGCTGCTCCTCGCCACTCCTCCACACGCATCATCAGGCTTAGTCGGAGGTCCCCGTCGGGGTTTTCCACAACCTCCGACGACCTCTCTGCACTCTCGCCCTCGTTGTCGTCGTCTCTGGCGACGTTTCCCCTGGCGAAGTCGACTTCCTCTCTACCATCTGGAACGACCGATACCTCACCTGGCAGGGTTGTACCGCTGCTTGCAACATAGGCACTCCTGGCCCAATCGGGTTGTATCCTGCCTCCTCCGAGGTCATTACCCAGCACCATCTGTACATGCTCTAGGGGTAACTTAGGGGCTACAGCTACTATAGCTCTCTCGACTCCGTAGTCGGCAATCAGCTGTACTTCGTGAAGTGGCAACCTGTATTCCTCCCCCACACTGCGTATCCTTACCACTCCCACAGGTGAATCATTAAATTCCTTGGGGAGAATACTCCTGGTCACCATACTTATGTCAGCACCCGTATCTCGAAGAACGGCCACCTCCACTGGGTCTGACTTTCCAAACTTCACGTTGGCCTCGAAAACGAAGGGATGTTCACCCAACTTCATTTCCCAACCATTCACGTTGGGTCCACTATAATATGGGGTGTGAACAAACACTCTCTCCTCTTCCAACATTAATCCTACATTCCTTTGGTGCTCCTCACACTCGCGGGCATAATGTCCTCTCACGCCACAGTTGTAGCATCGGCTGCCTCCCCTGGGCGGCCACTCGCTAGTCACTCTGGCGGTACCACTTGCAGACGTCCCCTGTGTCCTCCTTGGACTACTTGTCGTCGTATCCGGGACTGCAGCACTTGCTCCCGAGTTAGGTCCACTGCTCACCGCTTGGGGCTTCCTCCCCGCGTCTCTTGAGCTCTTGAACCACGTTACTTCATCAGGCACACTACTCTTGGGAGAGTCCCCACCCGTCCTCGCTCCTCCTGAACTCCTAAAGTTCCCTCCCGACCTGGGGTAAGGCGAGTGTCTGGGCGGCCCCTCCCTCCTGATATGTAGTGCCTCCTCCAGCATGTCGGCTCGATCCGCTACAGCCTTCAGGTCCTTAATACCTGCTTCTCTCACCCTTACTCGCAACTCAGGATGGAGCACCGACATGAACTTCTCCATCACTATCAGTCGTTTAACATCATCCACCGACTCCGCTTCCTCTGCCTTCAACCATCGTAGGAATTTCCGTTCCATATCCCTGGCGGTCTCGGCGTAAGTCTTTCCCGACGCTCTTGTACACTCTCTGAACCGCTTCCGGTACATCTCCGGAGTCAGCCGGAATGAGTGGAGAACCGCATTCTTAATCGCATCATAACTAGTACACTCCTCTAGGTCCAGCATGTTATAGGCTTCCCGGGCCTCACCAGTCAACCTGCCCTGGACCAGAGCAGCCCAATCATCTTCCGGCCACTCCTTCAGAGTTGCTATCCGTTCAAAGTGTTCGAAGAACGCCTCAGCTTCTTGTGGTTCGAACGTAGGTAAGTCACGTTCCCTTACCTTGAGGTCATCCCGCCGTGCAGGTAGTGAGGGCAGACCACGTTCAACGCGACGCAATTCGACTTCTTTCTTTGCCCTTATCTCCTCCAGTCGCAGTTGTCTCTCTCCTTCTTCCCGCTGCAGCCGAGCTTCTCGCTCCTCTCGCTGCAGCTCAGCCGCACGTTCCTCTCGCTGCAGCTCAGCCGCACGTTCCTCTCGCTGCAGCTCAGCAACACGTTCCTCTCGCTGCAGCTCAGCCGCACGTTCCTCTCGCTGCAGCTCAGCCGCACGTTCCTCTCGCTGCAGCTCAGCCGCACGTTCCTCTCGCTGCAGCTCAGCCGCACGTTCCTCTCGCTGCATCTGCGCTTCTCTCTCCTCTCGTCGCAGCTGGGCTTCCAGTTGCATCTTCATTATTTCCAGTTGCAGGCTCCTCCTACTACAGCTGGACCTTCCACTGCTCCCATGTTCACTGTGAATTCTCTCCACACTGGTAGGCGCTTGGGGAGGCCCTAGTCGGGACGGTTCACCTTGCGACGGCTCTCCTCGGGACAGCTCCTCTTGAGATGGCTCCTCTCCCGTCGCTTCCTCTCGAGCTGTGAGCTGTGCCATGATCTCTATCCTTCGCTCCGCTACCTTAGTCGTCCTCAACCTGATCCCAAAGTGGTTTGCCACTTGTTGGAGCTGGGCCTTGGTACACTCTTCCAAAATTCTCTCGTCCCTTGTGTCAATAAATTTCTTTACTTTGTCTTCCTCCATCTCTATATCATCAAGCATACACGACGGCACAGACAAGTTAGTAGGCACTAATTTCACCGTTTCAGTCACTGGCCACACTGTATTAGTACCCTGGCAACACTTGTCTTGAAATTTGGTCCACACTGTAGCTTGATCCACGCTTCCTGGCGAGGTTCCCAGTTCTTGGCTACCGGGGTTCGAATCCTGGCGAGGTCGCCAGTTCTCTTGTCACGTGGGGGTGGGCGGTCCGGGGCTCTGCTAACACTCGGCTGCTAGGGGCTCAAAGGGCCCAAATACTCAGCCCCTCCGACTCCCTGGATTCACCGGAGTCTCCTTGGTCACACAAGATAGGACCAACAATGCCCACCTCCGCAGGTCTTTGCTTCCACCACAAAGGGGTGCCACTGATTCACCCTGGAAGCCCTTCAGTCAACCACGGGGAAACTGCTGTTAACAGTTCCGGCCTAGACCCGTGGGGGAGTGAAGGAAGACTCAGGCTTACCTATAACCATAACCTCCCTGAGTCTTGCCTGCCAGACAAAAAAAAAAAGGTTGCAGGAACTCCTTTCCCGCCTGTCTTCTCTATCTTCCTCTTAGCAAGGTCGCCAGCTGGGTTATTATATCTGCACCCCAGCAATGCAGTTCAGTGGGTGTATCATATATCGTTTGTAGCCAGAAATGTATGCTCATAGAGAAAATCACAAATGGAGGCACACTCAAACACAGTAATAAAATGTGTGGATTTACTGACGCAAATTACATGAACACACACACACAATCACAAGTAATACATGAATATGGAATATGGATGATGAGTCTGGAGATCGTCAGCCTCTTCTTCCACGACCTCCAACTCTCCTTCAACTGGGCAGGAAGACAGGAGTCTCACACTCTCACAGGAGGGCCTCTTCACCACGTCGGCACCTCTTCTTCACTGTCCTGCCATCCATACACACTGTCCTCTCTGACAGTCCTGGACACAAACTGCCTTGCAGCCTACTCTACTATTAAGGTAATAAAGTCTTGCTGCCACATACACGAGTAAATATTGTGGCCTAACTAGCCTACTCATACAAGGGGTAATGGGAGGGAAAAATGATCTACCTTACACTCCTGGCTCACGACGCCTGTCCCTCGATGGTGTGAGGTTCCCACGCTTCCTTGGGTCGATCCTCGACGATCCAGGGCGTTCCACAGGTCCTCAGGTGTCGTGAAGCCTTCGCGTCGTCGCCGTTCCAATCCCTGAGATTCAGCTGCCCCAATCCTGGTTCATCGATGGGCGCTGAGCTAATCACTATTTTTTCCCCACACTCGCCTCTCCCACAGGGCGTCGCTCCTTGTCCTAGGCACTGTGTCGTCCTTCCAAGATTCTCAGTGGATATGACCCCAGTCACAGCAGCTTGCTCGCCCACCTTCCAGACCTCAACGTCCAGCCAGCGGCGCCGCCCAGCGTCGTCCCCGACCGTTTTCCAAGTTTGGCACTTCTCTGCTCACTGAACTTGGTTCCTCTTTGGCTCCCCAGAAGCGCAGGGTCTCCAATGACTGTGAGGGGCAGCGAAGGCCAGCTCAATCCACTGAACAAGGCTTGCAGAGCCTCCAATCTTTGAGAGCAGACCGAGGCGCGTCCTGTCGCTTCCACGGTCAGTACAACTCTGACGTTGGCGCCGCCCGGGGCACTCGGTGACGTCATGGCGGGCCCTGATTTGTCGCCCGCGACCTACGTCGGCCAATCCGCGATCGGCATAGTGTCCCTTCCACAAGGTCACATCTGCCGTAGGGGATACTGTTTCATTTTATAACAGGGCGCCAATTTTCCTTTATTTACAACTTATAATGTAACTTCTTTCCTTTTACTGGCAGCCGGTCTGGTCGCCACATATGTCAATAGACTCCCTGAACCTCAGAGAATCAGTAGGGAGAGCTGATATGACTCTTTAAGCCGGCAAACGAAAGAAATAGGAGAGGGCACCGTAACACCAACCACAAAAGATAACACACTAGACCTTATTTTCACAAATGACGATGAATTGATCAGGAACAATGATTACAAACATCTGTTATTCAGATCACAATTTAACTGAAATTCAGAAAAGCATGGGGCATAGACGTGCACACTAAGTCCCTAATTCTCGAGGAGGAGAGTTCAATAAAATAAATTTTAATAATAAACAGATAAACTGGGAAGAAATAAACCAAGACCTCACAGATATAAGCTGGAAAGAACAACTAGAAAATATCTATAAGAAAAGTTAGGAATAGATTAAGATTGGAACAAGAACGACCTTTCCTCTATAGACAAAGAAAACGCCTCGCAGAACAACTTGAACGCCCCACCCTGTCTTAAGAACGACCAGGCAGACAACGTAGAAAAATAGAAACGATTGAACTAAAGCTACAAGACACATATATCCCAGGAGAGGCAGATGGAGCAAAAGACTATCAGCGAAAGAGAGAAATCCGAAATATCTTTTCTCCTATGCAAAATCTAGAACATCAGATCTAATCTAGAACATCAGATCAAAAACTACATCTAGTCCCCGGGTCCCTGCGAAAAGGAGATGGAACTTACACAGATGTTAACAAAAAAATGAGAGAAATACTTAGGCAAAAGTACGATTTCGTTTTCAATGAGCCCTTAAACACACTGAAGATTGAAAACCCAACCGAATTCTTCATGAATAGGATTACAAAATCAAATCAGATGTCATCCCTAACCCCACTTGATTTTGACGTAGCCATAGACAGTATGCCTATGCACTCTGCACCAGGCCCTCATTCCCGGAACTCCATATTTATCAAGAATTGCAAAAAACCACTCTCACAGGCATTTAACCAATTTTTAAAGACGGAACTTTGATACTTTTGCTATCACTGACATTAAAAAAATAACAGAAAAAGCACCACTCTATAAAGGAGGAGTGAAAAAACAGAGGCAAAAAACTATAGGCCGATAGCAATATCATCACACATAATAAAAATCTTTGAGTGCTAAGAAGTAAGATCACAAAATACATGGAAGCCCAGCATCTCCCTAACCCCGGATAACATGGCTTCAGAACAGGGCGCTCTTGCCTGTCACAGTTGCCGGACCACTATGACATGGCATTAGATGCCATGGAAGACAAACACAACGCTGACGTTACATACACAGATTACACAAAA
>NC_091171.1:4810391-4857891 GCF_040958095.1 Procambarus clarkii
TTATTTCTAGTCTGACGCGACACGGGCGCGTTTCGTAAAACTTATTACATTTTCAAAGACTTTAGTTCACAAAAACACAACTGATTAGAACTTACGTATCTCTGATTTTATATCTACATTTGAGTGAGGTGGGAGGGGTGATGTGGCATTAACACAAGACAGAACAAGAGGGGATATTAATAGGGTATTAAAAGTATCAACACAAGACAGAACACAAACAATGGGTATTGAATAGAAGTGTTTGTAGAAAGCCTATTGGTCCATATTTCTTGATGCTTCTATATTGGAGCGGAGTCTTGAGGTGGGTAGAATATAGTTGTGCAATAATTGGCTGTTGATTGCTGGTGTTGACTTCTTGATGTGTAGTGCCTCGCAAACGTCAAGCCGCCTGCTATCGCTGTATCTATCGATGATTTCTGTGTTGTTTACTAGGATTTCTCTGGCGATGGTTTGGTTATGGGAAGAGATTATATGTTCCTTAATGGAGCCCTGTTGCTTATGCATCGTTAAACGCCTAGAAAGAGATGTTGTTGTCTTGCCTATATACTGGGTTTTTTGGAGCTTACAGTCCCCAAGTGGGCATTTGAAGGCATAGACGACGTTAGTCTCTTTTAAAGCGTTCTGTTTTGTGTCTGGAGAGTTTCTCATGAGAAGGCTGGCCGTTTTTCTGGTTTTATAGTAAATCGTCAATTTACTATAAAACGATTTACTATAACGATTTACTTACTGACGATTTACTATAAAACCAGAAAAACGGCCAGCCTACTCATGAGAAACTCTCCAGACACAAAGCAAAACGCTTTAAAAGAGACCAACGTAGTCTATGCCTTCAAATGCCCTCTTGGGGACTGTAAGCTCCAAAAAACCCAGTATATTGGCAAGACAACAACATCTCTTTCTAGGCGTTTAACGATGCATAAGCAACAGGGCTCCATTAAGGAACATATAATCTCTTCCCACAACCAAACCATCGCCAGAGAAATCCTAGTAAACAACACAGAAATCATCGATAGATACAGCGATAGCAGACGGCTTGACGTTTGCGAGGCACTACACATTAAGAAGTCAACACCAGCAATCAACAGCCAATTAATGCACAACTATATTCTACCCACCTCAAGACTCCGCTCCAATATAGAAGCATCAAGAAATATGGACCAATAGGCTTTCTACAATCACTTCCATTCAATACCCATTGTTTCGTGTTCTGTCTTGTGTTGATGAATTTAATACCCTATTAATACCACCTCACCCCATCCACCTCACTCAAATGTAGATATAAACAAATCGGAGACGTGTAAGTTCTTTTAGTTGTGTATGTGTAAACTAAAGTCTTTGAAAATGTAATAAGTTTTACGAAACGCGCTCAAGTGTCGCGTCAGACTAGAAATAAAAAGGAATTTTGGAGAATTGATTTTTGAATTACCACCAGCAGTGAAAAGAAATGTACGAAAGATTGAGAAAATTCATGTTAGAATTATTAATCTTACTTTTTCGGTCATATTTATTAATATATATATATATATATATATATATATATATATATATATATATATATATATATATATATATATATACATATATATATATATATATATATATATATATATCAAACAACGACCAAACAATCCTCTTTATATCGTCTTGTATATTAATTTCCTTTGTAATCAAAGAGGCATCATCCTTGCCGATTAGTCTTCTAGTAAACTAACAGTATAATCATCCATCAGTTGGTCCTCGAGTAGGTGTATACCTCTCACAACTCCCAAACCCACAGCTGTATGGGACGAAACTTCATCCACCAGACATGAAACTGCAGGTTTACCATAACAAAATAATATCTTTCCATAAATAAGTACAACGTGATGAAAAATATATTCCTTTCCAACACTGCTAAAGTCATCAGCTGGTCCGCACCGCGGGGGACTCCCCTCTCTTGGGCGATTCCACACCAAATGTCTCCATGGGCCGCCCAACCCAGTCAGTCTCCAACCGACCACCGTTGAGCGAGTGTGTCGCTCCGGCTTCCATCATGATATTTCATATTAACTCCCTTATATCATCTCATTATCACTGCATGCATGACTAATTCGTGTATCTAAACACCAATATAAGACAAGTGGGCACTAATGCTCACTGTACAAGGTAAACTATGGTAATTAAAGGGCTCTTACCACGAAATTGGAGGAGTGACGACGCTGGCCGCCCGAGGTCCAAATGGCGCCTTCAGTTCAGCTGTCGCAGGTCGTCCACAGATGCTTCACTGGACTGTCACTGTCGACTTGTTTATGTCCTGCCTCGAGTGTGGGGACAGTACACAGGCACCAACTGGCTTTTCCTGCCAACACATCCTCTTCTAGGATACTCAGGCCTCCTCTTGGGTACTACCGCCTCACAGGCTTCAGGTCACTCATCCCGTCACCACTACATGAGATACACGCCCCAAGACGTCCTCCCACACCTCAACACTTGTTCCTTTCGCAGATCTCTGCAAATTCCTCTTCAAAACAACGCAATATCTCGTATGGAGCGGCGAAGTGCGTGCTGCCCCCTGGACCTCCACACTCGCAAGTGACGTCACAAGTCCTCTGTATACGTCCCGCTACCAACGATGACGTCATCTCTGCACACGGCACGAGAGAGACAAAGTTGCTCATATCCGCCTTACTGCCTCTTCTGTAACTCCCATCACTGGTCACTTGTATTTATAACGTTCATCTGGCTCCTCTATAGGACCAAGTGAGGAATGATTCGCTCTTTGGGGCAGGGCCTATATCATGAAGCTATTAGAGGCTCACAACACCATACCCCTCACAATACACCTCCGAACATCTCTTTCCACCAATCACCAGCCGTTGTGCCATCATCGAAACTCTCCACCAATCACCAGCCATTATGCCATCACAACAATAATTTCTAGAGTAATCGTAGGAGTTCCAGTGAGTGACATCGTTTCTCACAACGGGCTGATGTCTAGTGACCTCCCTAGAGCCAATGGGACGTGTGATCTCTCCCACTGTGTCACCTATCTCCATGCTGATTGGCTGACTATTTGCCTCCCAGCTAATCGCATCTAGCCTAATGTTTCTTCCCCTCATTGGGTTAGACACGTCATATTATACAACGACGGCAGTGACGTCAGAGTAATATAAATCACATTTAAATTATGAAATTTTATTCAAAAAGAATTTATCATTCATTTTCTCGTACGTAAATACATCCTAAACTAGGGAAGGTTAGGTATATAAATGATTAGGTCGCACCCAGCACCAGAGGCTACACCCAACACCTAGCCCAGCACCAGAGGCTACACCCAACACCTAGCCCAGCACCAGAGGCTACACCCAACACCTAGCCCAGCACCAGAGGCTACACCCAACACCTAGCCTAGCACCAGAGGCTACACCCAACACCTAGCCTAGCATCAGAGGCTACACCCAACACCTAGCCCAGCACCAGAGGCTACACCCAACACCTAGCCCAGCACCAGAGGCTACACCCAACACCTAGCCCAGCACCAGAGGCTACACCCAACACCTAGCCCAGCACCAGAGGCTACACCCAACACCTAGCCCAGCACCAGAGGCTACACCCAACACCTAGCCCAGCACCAGAGGCTACACCCAACACCTAGCCCAGCACCAGAGGCTACACCCAACACCTAGCCCAGCACCAGAGGCTACACCCAACACCTAGCCCAGCACCAGAGGCTACACCCAACACCTAGCCCAGCACCAGAGGCTACACAACACCTAGCCCAGCACCAGAGGCTACACACAACACCTAGCCTAGCACCAGAGGCTACACACAACACCTAGCCCAGCACCAGAGGCTACACCCAACACCTAGCCCAGCACCAGAGGCTACACCCAACACCTAGCCCAGCACCAGAGGCTACACACAACACCTAGCCCAGCACCAGAGGCTACACCCAACACCTAGCCCAGCACCAGAGGCTACACCCAACACCTAGCCCAGCACCAGAGGCTACACCCAACACCTAGCCCAGCACCAGAGGCTACACAACACCTAGCCCAGCACCAGAGGCTACACACAACACCTAGCCTAGCACCAGAGGCTACACACAACACCTAGCCCAGCACCAGAGGCTACACCCAACACCTAGCCCAGCACCAGAGGCTACACCCAACACCTAGCCCAGCACCAGAGGCTACACACAACACCTAGCCCAGCACCAGAGCCTACACAACACCTAGCCTAGCACCAGAGGCTACACACAACACCTAGCCCAGCACCAGAGGCTACACCCAACACCTAGCCCAGCACCAGAGGCTACACCCAACACCTAGCCCAGCACCAGAGGCTACACACAACACCTAGCCCAGCACCAGAGCCTACACAACACCTAGCCTAGCACCAGAGGCTACACCCAACACCTAGCCCAGCACCAGAGCCTACACAACACCTAGCCTAGCACCAGAGGCTACACCCAACACCTAGCCCAGCACCAGAGGCTACACCCAACACCTAGCCCAGCACCAGAGGCTACACACAACACCTAGCCCAGCACCAGAGGCTACACCCAACACCTAGCCCAGCACCAGAGGCTACACCCAACACCTAGCCCAGCACCAGAGGCTACACACAACACCTAGCCTAGCACCAGAGGCTACACACAACACCTAGCCCAGCACCAGAGGCTACACAACACCTAGCCTAGCACCAGAGGCTACACACAACACCTAGCCCAGCACCAGAGGCTACACAACACCTAGCCCAGCACCAGAGGCTACACACAACACCTAGCCCAGCACCAGAGGCTACACACAACACCTAGCCTAGCACCAGAGGCTACACACAACACCTAGCCCAGCACCAGAGGCTACACAACACCTAGCCCAGCACCAGAGGCTACACACAGCACCTAGCCCAGCACCAGAGGCTACACACAACACCTAGCCCAGCACCAGAGGCTACACACAACACCTAGCCTAGCACCAGAGGCTACACCCAACACCTAGCCCAGCACCAGAGGCTGCACCCAACACCTAGCCCAGCACCAGAGGCTACACAACACCTAGCCCAGCACCAGAGGCTACACCCAACACCTAGCCCAGCACCAGAGGCTACACCCAACACCTAGCCCAGCACCAGAGGCTACACCCAACACCTAGCCCAGCACCAGAGGCTACACACAACACCTAGCCCAGCACCAGAGGCTATACCCAACACCTAGCCCAGCACCAGAGGCTACACTCAACACCTAGCCCAGCACCAGAGGCTACACCCAACACCTAGCCCAGCACCAGAGGCTACACACAACACCTAGCCCAGCACCAGAGGCTACACCCAACACCTAGCCCAGCACCAGAGGCTACACACAACACCTAGCCCAGCACCAGAGGCTACACACAACACCTAGCCCAGCACCAGAGGCTACGCACAACACCTAGCCCAGCACCAGAGGCTACACACAACACCTAGCCCAGCACCAGAGGCTACACACAACACCTAGCCTAGCACCAGAGGCTACACACAACACCTAGCCCAGCACCAGAGGCTACACACAACACCTAGCCTAGCACCAGAGGCTACATACAACACCTAGCCCAGCACCAGAGGCTACACACAACACCTAGCCTAGCACCAGAGGCTACACCCAACACCTAGCCCAGCACCAGAGGCTACACCCAACACCTAGCCTAGCACCAGAGGCTACACCCAACACCTAGCCTAGCACCAGAGGCTACGCAACACCTAGCCCAGCACCAGAGGCTACACAACACCTAGCCCAGCACCAGAGGCTATAAATAAACATACACGAATCTTGCAAACTTAGGAAGCCAAGGACGGGATGGTTGAGGTTCACAGCTCACACTGAAGGAGGACTCACTGCACAGTGTGCTCCGCAGGTCTGCCTCCACCACCTACACACACTATACACACTCCAGAGGTGTACAACGATAATGTACCATAGCTGAAAGGCACGAAGAGAGGCTGAGTGGTCCTCACCGTGATAGAAGACACAGAACAGGAGAGACATGATAACGACATAAATGATTAGAAACTGACAAAGTGAAGAAAGGAGAGATGTTTAATACAAAATATAGTTATGACAAATGTTTTTAACTTAAAGATAATGAGCAAATAGAATGAACCAGAGGGGCAGTTGATGGTATAAACAAACACAATAAAAGACGAATAATGGTGGAAAGTCTGCCTTAGGCACCGGGTGGTGACAGAGGCAGGGCACAGGAGCTAACACACAACCGTGTAGAGCACGTTTAGGCGAGGACACCAGCGCTCAGTAATGAAGAAGAAAAGTTGCTGGTAAACACGAACGTAAATGTGAAGAGAGATAATTACAAGATTGTAAATAGCGAAGGAACGGCAGGAACAAATGACGATCACCTGCCGCGTCTAACATGCAAATCTCCAGATTCTTTGAGCCATTACAGACCAGAGACCAAGGAGGAGCAGAAGGCCGACCTGTCCGCGTCATCACCTCAGGAATGTAAGCCCAGGTGTTCTCATCTCCGGCTGAGATCAGCACTACCAGCATCCTATCCTACCTGCAGCATCCCTTGAAGATTTTACCCCAAATCGAGTCTATTTTAATGAGCCAACTATTGTTTTTTTTTAATTGTTAGCCAACGACCGGTCCTCATGTAATAATCTAATATTTTACGCTTAATCTGGTGTAAATAGGATCAGATTCCTGCTGGTCGAGCGCAGCCAGAACCCACTTAATGTTCCAGCTGTGTTATCACGCAACAAACTGCTGCTCCACTGACTTAAATCCCCGTAAACCTACCTGATAATTTAGATTATTTTAGGTCCAGGTCATATAAACTACGCATTTTCTTGCCCCGTCAACCAGCATACGCCTCGCTTGGACTTGCCGTGATGGACTTGATACAGAAGTGGACATTAGACAATGGATTAACATTGACGAGGACTTAAGATGGTGGACTTATTACAAACAAGGTCTTGAAGTGATTTAGTTGGTATAGAGATGGACTTAGAACCATCTGGGGAAGTTTGGGGCAAGACAGGAACCTGATCCCAGCTGCTCCCAGCTCTCAGAGACAGGAACCTGACCCCAGCTGCTCCCAGCTCTCAGAGACAGGAACCTGACCCCAGCTGCTCCCAGCTCTCAGAGACAGGAACCTGACCCCAGCTGCTCCCAGCTCTCAGAGACAGGAACCTGACCCCAGCTGCTCCCAGCTCTCAGAGACAGGAACCTGACCCCAGCTGCTCCCAGCTCTCAGAGACAGGAACCTGACCCCAGCTGCTCCCAGCTCTGCAATCTCAGCACCTAGCCACAAGCTCACCCTGCAGGTGCACTTTGGATCAATTATTTTTAATTGTATTGTTTTCCTGTATCTCTTTGTACTAAATGTAAATTGACTCTTAATTACATTTTAGTCTGTAACTTCTAGTGGATATAATTTATTTACGTTCTAATACTTTTGAAGCGAAATTTTTGCTGCAAAATAACACTGGCAGACTCCATACACCATTATTACATTACACCATTAACACCATACACCATTCACCATACATTACGTTAAATTAAGCTGCTCTAATTGTCCTCATTTTAAGTTATTAAGCTGAGACTCTGAAGCTTAATCGAGGATTGTTTAGCTTTATTCTTCAGATTTACTGGAAAAGCTTCAGCTAAAACAGAGATTCTTACGTTTAACAAGTCATTATCCGACGTAATAATCCTTATACTAGAACATATTAGGTTTATTCGGATGTTCTTACAAGAAGCTTATCCCTAAGCATATTCGGATATTCTTACACTTCCACTTAACCGGTCAGATAAGACTAGCATTAGTGCGGATATCCACGTATTTCCACCTAAACGGATACCTTCGCATAAAACAACATTGGCAGACTCCATACACCATACATCATTCACCATACACCATACACCATACATTGTATTGAATTAAACTGTTCTGATTGTTCTCATTTTAAGTTCTCATTTATATTTGGCCAGTAATATAACGTGTAAATTGAATAGGGGGTATCTGAACTGTTCTACCCAACCGGATATATGCACATTTTTTATTGCCTAACCGGAGGAGAAAATAAAGACCTTAACCGAAGTCCTTTATGTCTTCGTACAGCACAAACTGCTTAATAAATCAGAAACGATCCTCTTGTTATTAAGATAATAACAGACAGTGATTCTTGCTTTAATGGACCAAACAGAAACCACTCTTATATAATGACTTAATAAAGCATTACACTTGCACAGCTTAATTAGCCAGGTACAGCAGGACCCGTGTAAGTTGTACCACCATTGCTCCTCAGCACCAGCCGTGTATATTGTACACACTGTCAAGAGGAAGAAACGTATTGAACAGAAGTGTTGACCTGGGAAAAACTATTATACAGAGTTATATTAGTTGTAACTAATTGTTATATTGACCAGAAATGTTGTACTGGGTAGAAATGTTGCATTAGGTAAAAAACGTGTGCAGGGAAGAAAGGTTCTAAGTAGCAATGTAGTTCTGGACATAATGTCGTCCTGGACCAAAAGTATCTCTCACGAGAGGTTAGACCAATGGGTCACACTGGTAGACACATTGTTAATGTATATGATTGATGTATATTATCAGTGTACATGTATATTGTATATTGATGTATATTATCAGTGTACATGTATATTGTATATTGATGTATATTATCAGTGTACATGTATAATGTATATTGATGTATATTATTAGTGTACATGTATATTGTATATTGATGTATATTATTTCTGGACACCGTCTCCGCCCCAGCCTGGACCCCACCACCACCCGGGCGCCTAACAACTACACCATACTAACAACTACACCATACTAACAACTGCACCACACTAACAACTACACCATACTAACAACTACACCACACTAACAACTACACCATACTAACAACTACACCACACTAACAACTACACCACACTAACAACTACACCACACTAACAACTACACCACACTAACAACTACACCACACTAACAACTACACCACACTACCAACTACACCACACTAACAACTACACCACACTAACAACTACACCACACTAACAACTACACCACACTAACAACTACACCATACTAACAACTACATCACACTAACAACTACACCACACTAACAACTACACCATACTAACAACTACACCACACTAACAACTACATCACACTAACAACTACACCACACTAACAACTACACCATACTAACAACTACACCACACTAACAACTACACCACACTAACAACTACACCACACTAACAACTACATCACACTAACAACTACACCACACTAACAACTACACCACACTAACAACTACACCACACTAACAACTACACCACACTAACAACTACACCATACTAACAACTACATCACACTAACAACTACACCACACTAACAACTACACCATACTAACAACTACACCACACTAACAACTACACCACACTAACAACTACACCACACTAACAACTACATCACACTAACAACTACACCACACTAACAACTACACCACACTAACAACTACACCACACTAACAACTACACCACACTAACAACTACATCACACTAACAACTACACCACACTAACAACTACACCACACTAACAACTACACCACACTAACAACTACACCACACTAACAACTACACCATACTAACAACTACACCACACTAACAACTACACCACACTAACAACTACACCACACTAACAACTACACCATACTAACAACTACACCACACTAACAACTACACCACACTAACAACTACACCACACTAACAACTACATCACACTAACAACTACACCACACTAACAACTACACCACACTAACAACTACATCACACTAACAACTACACCACACTAACAACTACACCACACTAACAACTACACCACACTAACAACTACACCACACTAACAACTACATCACACTAACAACTACACCACACTAACAACTACACCATACTAACAACTACACCACACTAACAACTACACCACACTAACAACTACACCATACTAACAACTACATCACACTAACAACTACACCACACTAACAACTACACCACACTAACAACTACACCACACTAACAACTACACCGTACTAACAACTACACCATACTAACAACTACACCACACTAACAACTACACCATACTAACAACTACACCATACTAACATCTACACCATACTAACAACTACACCACACTAACAACTACACCACACTAACAACTACACCGTACTAACAACTACACCACACTAACAACTACACCACACTAACAACTACATCACACTAACAACTACACCACACTAACAACTACACCATACTAACAACTACACCACACTAACAACTACACCACACTAACAACTACACCGTACTAACAACTACACCACACTAACAACTACACCACACTAACAACTACACCACACTAACAACTACACCGTACTAACAACTACACCATACTAACAACTACACCATACTAACAACTACACCATACTAACAACTACACCATACTAACAACTACACCATACTAACAACTACACCATACTAACAACTACACCATACTAACAACTACACCATACTAACAACTACACCATACTAACAACTACACCATACTAACAACTACACCATACTAACAACTACACCATACTAACAACTACACATAATTTTTCTCATATACATATATGACCTGTCAACAGGAGTCATATATGTCAATGTTTACAGACGCTGTATAAGTTATGAGAAGAGTTGTGACAGATGAAGATCGTAAGATTCTCCAAGATGACTTAAATAAGTTGCCGAGTTGGTCCGAGAAATGGCTACTGTAATTCAACACCTGCAAGTGTAAGGTTATGGAATATGAAAACTGGTGGCATTGTGCAACCCACTCCCCACTTGTGGAGCCGGTCGGCCGAGCGGACAGCACACTGGACTTGTGATCCTGTTGTCCCGGGTTCGATCCCGGGCGCCGGCGAGAAACAATGAGCAGAGTTTCTTTCACCCTATGCCCCTGTTACCTAGCAGTAAAATAGGTACCTGGGTGTTAGTCAGCTATCACGGGCAGCTTCCTGGGGGTGGAGGCCTGGTCGAGGACCGGGCCGTGGGGACACTAAAGCCCCGAAATCATCTCAAGATAACCTCATCTTAAGATAACCCCCAATGTTAGTGCCTGAGACATGCAACTTCACCATTGTATTCACTGCCATCAACTTACATCATAGCTACGATTTTGAACACAATTTATGCTGCAATGTACCTATTTAATAATCTTCAAATTTTGCTATAATGTATCAATAATCTTTAAATTTTTGCATAAATGGCATTCAACATAATAACTACGATATAAGTTGGTGGCAGTGAATTGGGGGAGCGGGTAGCACAAGATACAGTGTTAGAGGCTCAACGTCAAAAACTATGAGGATGAAGTTAGGAAGATTTTGAATTTACTTTTGAATAAGGAATAGGATGGACAGCTTTTTAATTTGTTTGGGAATGAGTTCCATAGTTGGAACTTTATTATTTGGAACTTGGAACTTTATTGAATAGTTCCTTTATTTGCACAGAGTGTTTGCACAGATTTAATTTGACTCTGGGAATATCAAAGCCACAAATAAGGTCAGGTGTCATATAGTAAATAAAATACACTTTTATTGATTCAAATAATTAAGCTGTTTATAAGCTTGATCTAAGGTCTTAGGAGGCCTGGTCAACGACCGGGCCGCGGGGACGCTAAGCCCCGAAAACACTTCAAGGTAAGGGGTAGATATTGCTGGCCTATAAAGTTATCTTCTCTATACAGTATAGCATTTAAACAAATTTTTGTTATCTTAATTTTTCCTGACATGTAAGGTATATCATACACTGTAATTATGTAACAATAGCTTAAAGCTCAAATATAAAGATGATGGAAGTTCATGCTAAAAATGACATTACGCTTAAAAAATAAATATATATAAGGTAAATGTTCATTTCAGAATCAATAATTTCCTTAGTTTCCATAAATTTCCTGGATATTTGTTTTAAGCATAAGTTTTAAATGTCGTGCCATGTATTTCCAAGTGTTTGTGATTTATATAAAACACTGTATTCACAGCACCTTTATTTTATAATAAAAATAATACAATTTAAGTTAGATACTGCAAGTATATTAGTGAAACCAACACTAATTGGTTTCACAAGTATATTGCTGTTCTGGTTCAGTTCCTGTTGTTTATCATGTAATTATCATTTTTGTCGTTTTTTCCCTTTTTCGATCAAATTTATGCTTTAATTTCAACTAATTTTAAGTTTTAGTCAAATTCAAATTCAAATGTTTATTTAGGTAAAGTACATACATACAAGGGGTGATACCGATATTAATGAATTTATAGATAGATGTAGTACATACAATGCCTAAAGCCACTATTACGTCAAGCGCTTCGTGCAGTACGTGTGTTTTTCTCACATTTTGTCCGAAATGCTGCGCGTACTAGTGGCTTTAGGCATAATATGTTCTGTCTCTAACTAGAAATACAACATTCTGTTTGTAACTTATCTTGTATGTATGAACTTTTGTCTGAATAAACATATATTTATTTATATTGTATTATATAACACATTTATTATTTGTTAAAATAGATTTTAGAACATTATTCAAAATAGTATAAAAAAATAGAACATCAAAACATCAAAAATAGATTTTGTACAAATAAAAAATGTTTTACAAAAGCATATTTCGTACAACAATTATCAAAGAATAAATGTTATTTGTTTTCCCAGTATTGATAAATTACTGAGGTACATGTATTTTATATCAAAGTTCCATTATACAGTATATTATTTTTGCAATTACTTGGGTTTAATTTATTACATAAGTATGATTTGAAATACAAATTTCGGAGAAAAAATTCCTTACTACTTCACTTCTATGTGTGTGTGTGTAGCCATTTATAAACAAAAATTACATTTCAGCAGATTAATGAAGAAAAGGATCTTGAGTCAAATTCCACTACTCAATGAAAGCTGCACAGCAGGTAGGAGCAGCAGTCAAAAAAGGTAAACAAACACTTGGAATAATGAAGTGTATCTTTAACTATAAGTAAAAGATGGTAGTGATTCAATTGTATAAATCTCTGGTGCGCCCTCATTTGGTTTACTGTATGTAGGCACGGAGACCTCACCTTCAGATGGACAAAGCTGCTCTGGGAAAGCAGTTTATTATTTAATCAATTCAATTAGTGTGGTATACAACGTTCATGTGCTGTGCTTAGAATAATTTAAAATAAGTTATATTTTGAATCCACGTCGAAATCCCTTCTTACGTCAATACATATACAGTATCATTATGTATTAGTGTGCAGTATACTGCACGCCCACACCTTAGAACATTATGTATTAGTGTGTAGTATGCTGCACACCCACACCTTATATCATTATGTATTAGTGTGTAGTGCAAAAAAAAAAATATATCTGTATTTTTAATAAAATGTAAAACATTAATGTTATCAACACAATTGGTTGGCTGGTGTGTAGGGCTCCACACTCCCAGAGTGGACCCGTGTAATTCCCCACAGCCACCCAAAGCTACCCGTACTACTCAAACCCTCCAAGCATTATGTAAGTGATGAAGAAATATGACATATTTACTTACTATATTAGGAAGGTATTGAATGTATTGTTCATGTGTCCAGATACTGGCGATTTATGTAGTTATTACTTATTTAACCATATTTTGGCTTTCACTTAAAATATATATTCCTTGAAATGGAGTCACTTTATATGTACAGATCTGCCTTTCTTCTGACATATAGTTCTTGAAGGTTAACTTGGCATATTTGTATATTAATTGTATAAATCTCTGGTTTATAAATGGGGGTTGTGCTCCCCATTTGGATTACTGTATGCAAGAAAGGAGACCTCATCTTCAGAATGACAACGCTGCTCTGGAAAAAGTGCAATACCGGGCATTAAAAGTCGTTCCAGAGCTAAGTGAACTCATGTACGAGGAAGGGTTGAGGACACAGGACTAACAACACTGCAAACCAGGCATGACAGGGTGGATCTCATTTATTTTCATTATATATATACAACAGGGTACATTGGGCTAGTAAGAATACATAGCATTGATCTTTTAACATTCTTGTAAAGTCACTAACACGCATAGTGTTTCGGGCAGATTTCATTGAAACTTTTAAAATATTGAACAATTTGGAGGATGTTGATCCGGAAAATTTCTTCAAAGGGTCAGATGTAACACAAACAAGGAGCAACGGTTTCAAGCTCAACAAGCCACAATGTAGGACTGAAAGCAGGAGATTCTTTAACACCCAGAGGTTACAAGCTCATGGAAACGCCTACCCACCAAAGCAGTAAATGCCAAAACTCTGTTAACATTTAAAGTACAGCTAGAAAAGATCATCAGGCCAAATAGGGGACCTTCGACACACCACCGGCTTCCTGTCCCCATCACGGCCACTAGTGTTAGTGGCTCTCATGTAAACTCGGGTTTATTTGCAAGAGACTGATTATCTTCAATCAGTATGGACGCTTGTGGGATTTAATATCAATGTGCTCTAAGATTGCTATATTATGGGTCCACTATCTCTATATCTTGTGCCACACTCAAAACGTCTTTCATCTGTATGTACCATTCTGAGAAGTACAGTTGGCGTTATGATTTATATACTTGAAAAGCTGGCAGAGTCTCTTCCAATACCATGGACACACGCATCGTGGTGGAGCGTTAATGTTGGCTTTTAGGGAGGATTTAAGAGTAGTTTCTTAGTTAGGTTAGATATGAACACTTGGCGGTCAATGGTGCTGCTTCTTCTTTATAATAAATGTAGTTTTTGTGAAGGTTTTCGGCTTTAGATGACGGCACAAGTTCTAATGTTGGGCGATGCGTCACGGTCCTGGACTATTTACATGAATTTTCAATACAATAATGATAAACTGAGACCTATCCTGGTTTTCCATAGGTAAATTACTGTATTCTAACAAGATGCAACTATAAAAGCTGTTTAAATCTTAGGAAATCGTAAATATAAGGCTGGATAACAAAACATTTCATAAGGCTCATGAACTCACATATCAATATATGTAACCTATTTTGACAAGAGATTGTAAACATAACACTCATATATGAGCCAAGAGATTAGAACACTTCAGTAAAGTTCATATAAAGCATATATTATACCACAAAATTATTATTTTTTGCATTAATTCCTAAAAGATTTTCGAAAAAGTCCATATAGTACTCTCTAAAAGCTAAGAAAGTAATATTTCGGACTATTGACGATCGTCACTATAAGTACTGTCTAAACAGGAGGATTGGTTACACACCCACACCGCCCCCTCCCACAACACACACCCCCACAACACCCCCTCCCACAACACACCCACACCGCCCCCCCTCTCACAACACCCCCTCACCGCCCCCCCTACAACACACACCCCCACCCCCCCCTACAACACCCCCCCCTCCCACACAGTACACACACACCGCCCCCCCCCACACACACACCACAACCAACCATCACTACTACCTAACCAAAGATCTCCACTGGTAAAGTTACCGAAGCATCCCTGAACTTACCCATCTTGTGTCATCTGCCCAACCTCCTCCGTCCACCATTATATATTCATATTTCATTTTAATACATATTCTCTGGATATGTCAAAACGGACAATATTATTTATGCATGTTCGATTTGGGCGTGAATATTTGAGTGGGAGTGT
Organism: Procambarus clarkii; assembly: GCF_040958095.1. NCBI lineage: Eukaryota > Metazoa > Arthropoda > Malacostraca > Decapoda > Cambaridae > Procambarus > Procambarus clarkii. The sequence goes on from NC_091171.1 coordinate 4,826,080, forward strand.
GGGAATGTTGGGGCGGGGTTCGAACGGCATGGCGCCGTGGCTCTCCTCCTCCTCCCACAGTCATGAACCTGACGGCCGCCGACTCCTACAACATTTATTATAATCTCCTCCTGGCTGCTCCTGGCCTCCAAGCATCATGAAATAATTATTCAGTAACAATTGTGAAATATTTTGTCTGTGGGGATAAGTTGGGAGAGGGGGGGGGGGGAAGGAAAGGGGGGGGGGTGATTGGAGAAGGGGGTAGGTGATTGGAGAAGGGGGTAGGTGATTGGAGATGGGAGTAGGGTGATTGGAGATGTGGGGGTGGGGTGATTGGAGATGGGGGGGATTGGAGAAGGGGGTAGGTGATTGGAGATGGGAGTAGGGTGATTTTAGATGTGGGGGTGGGGTGATTGGAGATGGGGGGGGGTGATTGGAGATGGGGGTAGGGTGATTGGAGATGGGAGTAGGGTGATTGGAGATGTGGGGTGGGTGGGGTGATTGCCCAACAGACAACAGCATCTACACAGCAAATACACATACCCATCAGATACACCTACACCCCTAATACTCCTACACACCAGTTACACCTACATAGCAACCTCTACACACCAACCAGCGGGTCTGGTAGCTGAGTGGATAGCGTGCAGGACTCGTAATTCTGTGGCCCGAGTTCTATTCCCGGACCAGGCAGAAAAACATGGGTAAAGTTTCTTTCACACCTGTTGCCCCTGTTACCTAGCAGTAAATAGGTACCTGGGAGTTAGACAGCTGTTACAGAGCTGCTTCCTGTGTGTGTGTGTGTGGAGGAAAAAAAAGTTAGTAACAGTTGAGAGGCGGGGCGAAGGAGCAAAGCTCAACTACGTAAGCACAACTAGGTGAGTACACCTAGATAAATACCAGACACACACTACACGCCAGATGCACCGACACACCAAATACACATACCTACACACCAGATATATTATACACCAACACTCAAGGTACACCCACACACCAGATATACACCAGCACCTACACCCAAGGTACACCTACACCCAAGGTACACCTACACCTAGGGTATACCTACACCCAAGGTACACCCACACACCAGATACACCTACACCCAAGGTACACCTACACACCAGATGCACCTACACCCAAGGTGCACCTACACACCAGATGCACCTACACCCAAGGTACACCCACACACCAGATGCACCTACGCCCAAGGTGCACCTACACACAAGATGCACCTACACCCAAGGTGCACCTACACACCAGATACACCTACACCCAAGGTACACCCACACACCAGATGCACCTACACCCAAGGTGCACCTACACACCAGATGCACCTACACCCAAGGTGTACCTACACACCAGATGCACCTACACCCAAGGTGCAGCTACACACCAGATGCACCTACACCCAAGGTGTACCTACACACCAGATGCACGTACAACCAAGTTGCACCTACTCACCAGATGCACCTATACCCAAGGTGCACCTACACACCAGATACACCTACGCCCAAGGTACACCTACACACCAGATGCACCTACACCCAAGGTGCAGCTACACACCAGATGCACGTACAGAAAGAGCAGACTAGGGTGGTCTGACGTTGACACTAATCCCTTAACGACTGGTAATTACCCTTAACTGCCTCTCTGCTGGACGCCAGTCTACCTTAACAGTAAACTTCATTAACCCTCTCGCCATGCTTGGACCAATCTCCTCTACAGAATAACAAAAGGTAAACCCAGCATGGGTTTACCTAGCACGACTACATATATTTCAATACCACACAGAAAAGGAAAGTAGTCAAAGTTTACAATCATGAGATTTGTAAACCATAATAATAATTACGTCGTCTAGATTGTATACTCTGTCACGTTATCTACTATATATATATATATATATATATATATATATATATATATATATATATATATATATATATATATATATATATATATATATGCAAACAAGCCTGAATGGTCCCCAGGACTATATACAACTGAAAACTCACACCCCAGAAGTGACTCGAACCCATACTCCCACAACTGGTATGTACAGGGACGCCTTAATCCGCTTGACCATCACGACCGGACATAAGGAAGTGATAGCCGAGGCTATATGAACCACTTCCCCGCCGGCACTCGGATGGTAATCTTGGGCATAGCATTTTATCAAATCACCTCATTCTTTGGGGCACACGTGAGGAACACAAATGCAAACAAGCCTGAATGGTCCCCAGGACTATATACAACTGAAAACTCACACCCCAGAAGTGACTCGAACCCATACTCCCACAACTGGTATGTACAGGGACGCCTTAATCCGCTTGACCATCACGACCGGACATAAGGAAGTGATAGCCGAGGCTATATGAACCACTTCCCCGCCGGCACTCGGATGGTAATCTTGGGCATAGCATTTTATCAAATCACCTCATTCTTTGGGGCACACGTGAGGAACACAAATGCAAACAAGCCTGAATGGTCCCCAGGACTATATACAACTGAAAACTCACACCCCAGAAGTGACTCGAACCCATACTCCCACAACTGGTATGTACAGGGACGCCTTAATCCGCTTGACCATCACGACCGGACATAAGGAAGTGATAGCCGAGGCTATATGAACCACTTCCCCGCCGGCACTCGGATGGTAATCTTGGGCATAGCATTTTATCAAATCACCTCATTCTTTGGGGCACACGTGAGGAACACAAATGCAAACAAGCCTGAATGGTCCCCAGGACTATATACAACTGAAAACTCACACCCCAGAAGTGACTCGAACCCATACTCCCACAACTGGTATGTACAGGGACGCCTTAATCCGCTTGACCATCACGACCGGACATAAGGAAGTGATAGCCGAGGCTATATGAACCACTTCCCCGCCGGCACTCGGATGGTAATCTTGGGCATAGCATTTTATCAAATCACCTCATTCTTTGGGGCACACGTGAGGAACACAAATGCAAACAAGCCTGAATGGTCCCCAGGACTATATACAACTGAAAACTCACACCCCAGAAGTGACTCGAACCCATACTCCCACAAGTATGTGGGAGTATGGGTTCAAGTTTAGTCCTGGGGACCATTCAGGCTTGTTTGCATTTGTGTTCCTCACGTGTGCCCCAAAGAATGAGGTGATTTGATAAAATGCTATGCCCAAGATTACCATCCGAGTGCCGGCGGGGAAGTGGTTCATATAGCCTCGGCTATCACTTCCTTATGTCCGGTCGTGATGGTCAAGCGGATTAAGGCGTCCCTGTACATACCAGTTGTGGGAGTATGGGTTCGAGTCACTTCTGGGGTGTGAGTTTTCAGTTGTATATAGTCCTGGGGACCATTCAGGCTTGTTTGCATTTGTGTTCCTCACGTGTGCCCCAAAGAATGAGGTGATTTGATAAAATGCTATGCCCAAGATTACCATCCGAGTGCCGGCGGGGAAGTGGTTCATATAGCCTCGGTTATCACTTCCTTATGTCCGGTCGTGATGGTCAAGCGGATTAAGGCGTCCCTGTACATACCAGTTGTGGGAGTATGGGTTCGAGTCACTTCTGGGGTGTGAGTTTTCAGTTGTATATAGTCCTGGGGACCATTCAGGCTTGTTTGCATTTGTGTTCCTCACGTGTGCCCCAAAGAATGAGGTGATTTGATAAAATGCTATGCCCAAGATTACCATCCGAGTGCCGGCGGGGAAGTGGTTCATATAGCCTCGGCTATCACTTCCTTATGTCCGGTCGTGATGGTCAAACGGATTAAGGCGTCCCTGTACATACCAGTTGTGGGAGTATGGGTTCGAGTCACTTCTGGGGTGTGAGTTTTCAGTTGTATATAGTCCTGGGGACCATTCAGGCTTGTTTGCATTTGTGTTCCTCACGTGTGCCCCAAAGAATGAGGTGATTTGATAAAATGCTATGCCCAAGATTACCATCCGAGTGCCGGCGGGGAAGTGGTTCATATAGCCTCGGCTATCACTTCCTTATGTCCGGTCGTGATGGTCAAGCGGATTAAGGCGTCCCTGTACATACCAGTTGTGGGAGTATGGGTTCGAGTCACTTCTGGGGTGTGAGTTTTCAGTTGTATATAGTCCTGGGGACCATTCAGGCTTGTTTGCATTTGTGTTCCTCACGTGTGCCCCAAAGAATGAGGTGATTTGATAAAATGCTATGCCCAAGATTACCATCCGAGTGCCGGCGGGGAAGTGGTTCATATAGCCTCGGCTATCACTTCCTTATGTCCGGTCGTGATGGTCAAGCGGATTAAGGCGTCCCTGTTCATACCAGTTGTGGGAGTATGGGTTCGAGTCACTTCTGGGGTGTGAGTTTTCAGTTATATATATATATATATATATGTCGTACCTAGTAGCCAGAACGCACTTCTCTGCCTACAATGCAAGGCATGATTTGCCTAATAAGCCAAGTTTTCATGAACTTATTATTTTTCGATTACCTAACGTACCTAACCTAACCTAACCTAACATTTTCGGCTACCTAACCTAACCTAACCTATAAAGATAGGTTAGGTTAGGTAGGGTTGGTTAGGTTTGGTCATATATCTACGTTAATTTTAACTCCAATAAAAAAAAAACTGACCTCATAAGTAATGAAATGGGTAGCTTTATCATTTCATAAGAAAAAAATAGAGAAAATATATTAATTCAGGAAAACTTGGCTTATTAGGCAAATCGGGCCTTGCATAGTAGGCCGAGTACGATGTTCTGGCTACTAGGTACGACATAAATATATATATATATATATATATATATATATATATATATATATATATATATATATATATATATATATATATATATATATATATATATATATATGTCGTACCTAGTAGCCAGAACGCACTTCTCAGCCTACTATGCAAGGCCCGAACTGTGTCGCCTTGCGAATACCTATCCCCCCGAGTCTAACTGGGAGCGTTGCTTGGTCCCACTGGTCATCTTGCAGGGAGAGGTTTAACACTTTCATAGTTATTGACCTTAGGAGTGAGTCATATTCTGTTAATTTTGGACTGTCAAAGGAGGGAGTACACCTGAGGAAATAGGTCAGTCTGGGCAAAGCCAGGCACCTTGTGAGAAGGTACAAAGCATCGTGGGCGTCCAAAGCCCCTATTCTTCCCTCCATCCTCGTCAGGTCGTTCAGCTTTTCCTCGAGGACTACCTCAATGGCGCTCGAGCCCCGAGGTGCCCCTAGCAGCACACTGTCGGTGGGAGCGATCACTGGGGTTCCTGGCAACACGGTTCGCACTGCATCTATGGTTGGTTGGCTGGACGAGATGATTTCACACTTTGATGGGTTTAGGGTGAGTCTTAACTCCTCTCCCTTAGATTTCACCAGCTGTAGATCTTCTAGCAGGGACTCCTGTGTCCCTGCTAGGGTGCCATCGTCCAGGAACCAAGTGTTGAGTTCGCTGGTTAACCTGCTTGCGACCTCTTTAGCTGCCAAGCAGATAAGGAAAGGGGCAAGTGGGTCTCCCTGCTGGACTGTTGGATATTTCCAACATCGAATACAGCATTGTTGTATTCTCATTACTTATTACTAACCATATTAATATTGTAGTAAGTAAAATTAACAACACGTAGAATTCTCCTGTACTAATAATTCATCTGTGCATTAGGCTAGAATTCTCACGTCATCTGACGCCAGTATTGCGTCAGATTTCTTTACAGTAAAACACATTATATACAATTTGTGTGAGAATTAAATACGATTCTCCATAATAAAAGCATTCTGTATGGCAACTGATTGCAGACGAATTGTTCTCTAACTAAAAGCCGAATAGAGCGTTAGAATCAAAACGTTTACCTCGCGATAGAGGTAGCGTCATCAATGAATGCTATGGGGAGACATTAATTCCTCTCCCTTATATGTTTACTATTCTTAAATAGTTAAATAATAATATTCCGTTCCTCTAAATAATAAACCCGTCCAGTCTTTAGAGTTTCAAGCGCGAATGCGAGAAATATTAATGTTCATGCCAATAATTTGTGTAATGAACGTCGACTCGGCGTGGGGGGAGGGACGCGACGCCATCCTCAGTCGGTGAGGGAGTCGGTACACGTACACGTGGGGAACCGAAGAGAGGCAGACCTGCGCTTACCGTACTCACAAAAGACGCCATTGTCCAGCAAATAGGACACGTGTGTCTATCCACAGATGAAAGCCGCCACTGTGAGGCGTGAACGACCTTGCAGATAATATCTTCAACTAGTGCTGGTGTTAAATAAGGGCCCCTAGACTTGGTTCCTGACGACACGTGATCAGCCAGCTTGAAACGCATCAATCCATAGGTTCACTGGAGCCTGAGATGCGTAATTACGGCAATCTTAATACTTATACAGTGCCCGCAGTTAAGTACTTTTATTTGATGCATCATTTATAAGTGTATTAATGGCAGGGTGATTGCACGTCACGCGGCAAGACAACACCTAATAACAGCTCGAGAGACGAATTCCTCATGCTGTCTTCTCCATGCTAATCGTGCCATTCGTCGGTGTACCAGACTTGGAGATTAAGAGGACTGCCAGGGTTATCTAAAGGAATCTATTACCAGCTAAGGCTTATTTCTTTTATTCATAACTTTGCAATTTGATACATTCAGAATGTACAACATAATGTGTGATTTACTGTAACTCATTATTATGCTCATATTCATGTTCTTCTTTGTATGAATGATATTATATTCAACATTAATTATAGGATTAGATTATTATTAATAGAATTAGTGAACGAACCACACTGATTCCTGGACGTACTGACCTCCAGTAATAACCCCCCAATGTAGGTGTTTGAGGTTTGGTTATAATAATACAGCCCATTAATTATTCTTATGATCATATTTTCTAGTCATATCCATAGTCACTGGTTTTCTCTAGAATTTTATCTAATGATCTGAAATTCTCAGTTTCCCTCTTTACTTTAAAAGCGGGTGGTCCTTCGTAATTTAATTTATTACTTTAATTATTAATTAATCAGAATCAAACCCAAATATCCCACATGGACACCTTCTGCGGAAACAACTTCATGTTCCCCAAACAACAAAGTCGATTCCCTACTGTACCCTGCTGAAACGAAGGGAAGAAGACAAAGAAAGCTTGTTCGAACTGCTTCCAGTACCACATCCCTTTTCACCTGGTTGAAGGCATTTTTAAAGTCTAATTTAATTAATGCCTTATTTTCTGGGAGGTGCTTAATATAGGCTCATGCTGCATGAGCTACTGCTTCATAGCCATGAAGGACACCAAAACCAAGTTGATGGGGTCGAAGCATCGATGCAGCGTCTATGCTAATTTTTCTGACAGCTGCCCTAGCAACAAGGCGTCGAAGTGTGTTACCCACGGCAATGGGTCTGACTCCACCATCTTTCTTCTTAAGGGCACAAAGGGATGCTCCGAAGAAGAAGGGTTTAATTGTATCTGGGATCAACCCGGAGAGACAGTCGTTGACAAACGTCATGATCTCTGACAGTAGTGTCCCGGCAACTTCGCCGAGAACTGGGTTTGTCATCTCCTTGAGGTGCTGAGGTCTTACTCCAGTGTATCCCCCTGCTGAGCCTGGTGGAAATGACATGATATATATTATATATATATTTATATATATATATATATATATATATATATATATATATATATATATATATATATATATATATACATATATATATATATATATGTCGTATCTAGTAGCCAGAACTCACTTCTCAGCCTACTATTCAAGGCCTGATTTGCCTAATAAGCCAAGTTTTCCTGAATTAATATATTTACTATAATTTTTTTCTTATGAAATGATAAAGCAACCCTTTTCTCTATGTATGAGGTCAATTTTTTTTATTGGAGTTAAAATTAACGTAGATATATGACCGAACCCAACCAACCCTACCTAACCTAACCTAACCTATATTTATAGGTAAGGTTAGGTTAGGTAGCCAAAAAAAGCTAGGTTAGGTTAGGTTAGGTAGGTTAGGTAGACGAAAAAACATTAATTCATGAAAACTTGGCTTATTAGGCAAATCGGGCCTTGAATAGTAGGCTGAGAAGTGCGTTCTGGCTATTAGGTACGACATATATATATATATATATATATATATATATATATATATATATATATATATATATATATATATATATATATCTGAAAACTCCACACCCCAGAAGTGCCTCGAGCCCGTACAGCCAGGATCACTATACAACTGGCGTACCTGGTACCTTAACCACTTGACCAACCGTGACCGTACAAAAAAAGTTGGTAGCCCAGGCTATATCCCCAACATCCCGAAGACACTTGGTGGTAAGCTTGTGATTACAAGCTTACCACTAAGTGAGGTGATTCGATGACATAACTATGCCCAAGCTGACCACCAATTCGATCCCCAATTAAGAATTAAGATGTAAACAAAACCGAGGAAAATAAGTCAATGCGTTGAACTAATGTAAATGAGTACTCACACTGGTAAACAACCGCACCAACACAAACTGGTAAATTCAAGCAGCCAGTCCTCCAAACAAAGACCCAAAGTCCATTCCATACACCCGCAAAATCCGCTGTTTAGGAATGAAAAACGGTTTTCACACGACTCACAACTGATTTCGTTCGAACACTTCCGAAAAAATTGGTTCACTGACGACTTTTGTTCGAACCACAACGCTGTAAATGCTTCACCCACGTGCTGCACATACTAATAATCGCCAACAGAACCTAAACGCCTAACCTAACCTATGCCCATATATACACAATATGCTAATATATTATAATATTAATTTATATTTGAGAAAATTTCCGTTTTGAATGAACAACATGTTAAAATTTATGAATGGTCTGTGGGGTCGACTGCTGGATGGAATGGACTTGGTCTGAGGACGGGTTGCTAAATACAATTAATCACCAAAGAAACCTAAACACCTAACCTAACCAATGCCTATATATAACAATATTAATTTATATTTGAGAAAAGTCCTATTTTGATTGAACAGGATGTTAAAATTTATGAATATGTCTTTGGGGTCGACCGCTGGATGGAATGGACCTGGACCCAGATTCATGAAGCAGTTACGCACGTACTTACGAACGAGTACATCTTTCCTCAATCTTTGACGGCTTTGATTGCATTTATTAATCAGTTTACAAGCATGAAAATATCCAAATCAACTGTTGTTATTGTTATAAACAGCCTCCTGGTGCTTCGGAGCTCATTAACTGTCTAATAATTGTAAACAAAGCCGCCAAAGATTGAGAAAAGATGTACAGGTTCGTAAGTACGTGTGTAACTGCTTCGTGAATCTGGCTCCTGGTGTGAGGACGGGTTGATTCTGGAATCAGACAGGACTCTGATATCAGGTGTTGGCGGACGAGGCTGTTACAGCGCCAGTGTGCGTTCCTGAGTGCTTTCACTCACTTAGTAGCTGTCTTATTTCCCTTCAAGGGTCTCTCCTTCATTACTGCAGGGAAGACATATTTCAATTGCCAGCTTTTCTTTTGTTACTAGTAATAACCATGATGTTGCAGGTCTGGTTGTTAGGGTTGTGAAGGTGTTGTTAATGGTGTGGTGATGGTGCTGCAGGGGGGGGGGGCGGGTAGGTGGTGCAGGGGGGGGTAGGTGCTCCCTCCTCCACCCTCATAGTGTCGTCTGTAAAAATGAGGGGCGGTGAGGGGTCGTGTCAGTAAGAGATTGTTGACGCTAACGACCCTGGCCAACAGAGCCCTGTGGGACTCCGCTGGTGACATCTTGCCACTCTGATGTCTCCCCCCCCCCCTCAGAGTTACTCCCTGTTTCATTTTGCTTAGATACTCCCTTATCCACTGGAGCACCTTCCCTTTTACTCCTGCCTGTTCCTCCAACTTTTTTAACAGCCTTTTATGGGGTACTGTGTCAAAGGCTCTTTGGCAGCCCAGGAAAATGCAGTCGGCCCACCCTTCTCTTTCCTGCCTAATGTTTGTTGCCTGGTCATAGAATTCTATTAAACCTGTGAGGCACGATTTACCATCCCTGAACCCATGTTGGTGGTGTGTTACAAAGTTATTTCCCTCCAGATGCTCTACGAGCCTTTCCTCGCGATCTTCTCCATCACCTTGCATGGTATACAAGTTAGGGAAACTGGCCTGTAGTTCAGTGCTTCTTGCCTGTCCCCCTTCTTGTATATTGGGACTACGTTAGCTGTCTTCGAACTTTCTGGTAAGTCTCCTGTTTCTAGTAACCTGTTATACACCATAGAGAGTGGCACACTTAGTGCTTCTGCACCTTTCTTTAGTATCCATGATGAGATTCTGTCAGGACCAACAGCCTTTGTCACATCCAGCTCCAGCAGACACCTTTTGACCTCATCACTGGTGAGGTCAAATTCCTCCAAGGTTGCTTGGTTTGCCTCCTCCTCATTTAGTGCAGGGGCTTCTCCTTGTTCTATTGAGAAGACCTCCTGGAATCTCTTGTTGAGTTCTTCACACACCTTGTCATTCTCTGTGTATCTGTTTTCCCCTTTTCGCAGCTTCATCACTTGTTCCTTCACTGCTGTTTTCCTCCTGATGTGGCTGCGGAGCAGCTTTGGTTGGGTCTTGGCTTTACTCGCAATGCCATTTTCAAACTGTCTCTCTGCTTCCCTCTTTACTCTGAGGTACTCATTTCTGGCCCTCTGGTATCTCTCCCTGCTCTCCGGTGTTCTGTTATTTCTGTAGTTTCTCCATGTTCTTTTACTCAGTTGCTTCGCTACCTTACATTCCTGGTTGAACCATGGGTTTTTCTGTTGTTTTTCGTTTTTCTCCTTTTGGACGGGGATAAACCTGTCTGCAGCTTCCTAGCACTTCTGGGTGACAAAATCCATCATGACCTGCACATTCTTGTCTCTAAGTTCTGTTTCCCATGGTATTCCCCTTAGGAAGTTCCTTATCTCGTCATATTTTCCTCTTCGGTATCCTCTTCCACTAAGTACTCAAAAATCAGTACACTGTGGTCACTCATTCCTATGGGGGCTTCAACTTTAACTTCCCTTATTTCTGACTCATTCAGGGTGAATATCAAGTCGAGTCTAGCTGGTTCATCATTGCCTCTCATTCTTGTGGGTTCCTTGACATGCTGGCTCAGAAAGTTCCTTGTTGCCACTTCCAAGAGTTTAGCTCTCCACGTATCTGCACCTCCATGTGGGTCCCCATTCTCCCAGTCTATCTTTCCATGGTTGAAATCGCCCATGATTAAGAGTCGTGAGTCATTCCTGCAGGCAAATGAAGCTGCTCTCTCTATTATATTAATGGTTGCCATGTTGTTCCTATCAAACTCCTGTCTAGGTCTTCTGTCATTTAGGGGAGGGTTGTAAATGACTGCCACTATTATCTTGGGTCCACCCATTGTTATAGTTCCTGTTATGTAATCTCTGAACCCATCTCAGTCTGGAATTTCCATCTCATCAAAACTCCAGTCCTTTCTTATCAGCAGGGCCACCTCTCCACCTCCTCTCCCTTCCCTCTCTTTCCTTAGTATATAGCAGTGTTACGAACCCGGAACCAGCGTCCGAGCACGGAGCAGTGACGACCGCGCCATCTGTGGGTCAGCTCCCGAAACCCCCTCCAAACGGACGACGACACCTGGTGAGGACGACGTGTACCAGCCACAAGGGCCAGTTTCCAGTCCTGTTCAGCGCTCAACACAGCCGCTGCTGACCTCTGGTGAGGTGGTGCTCAGACTACAACGCCATCTATGGAGTGGATATGTTGGGCGTTTGTGTCTGAGCCTGTAAGTGAGGTGCCTTAGTGTGTCCCAGTTATTGATGACGTGTCTGCTTACAGAGTCGACCTGGGACTGCTGTGATGGAAGTGGAGTCAGTCTACCCAAGGCAGCCGTCCCCATATCTTGTGCTTTGCTGTAGCAGCTGTGAAGTCGTCCCCCGGAAGAACACTGTGGTGTTACCCTGCCAGTGAAGAGGCAGTTGAAAGGATCGTCGTTCCCGGGACCGACTACTGGAGACGTTTATCCACTGGGGTATTGAGGACAGGAGAGTGATTTGTGGTATCACACGAGGCTCCTGTCTAGGGCGTTACCCTAATATCGCCCGTGGAGTGGCCTGACCAGCCTTGCTGATCCGGAACCTGCCAGCAGACCTGCTGGACGTGTGGTTGACGGCCTCCACGGCGGTGCCCCCAGTGGACCTGTGTTTTGGCTGGCCTGTGTTTGGGGTAGACTCAGCTTGGTCGAAGGATTCGTCGAGGGACCACGAAAGCACCGAGGACTCAGCACCGAGAGTCGGCATCCAGAGTCTTCAGCAGAAGACCACTGTGTATTTCCCCTGTACAGTGTTAATACCCCTCCCCCTGTGCACTCTTTTATATATTATTTATTTGGTGATGGTAATAATTATAGTCTTAAGTTCTTAACTTTCTTTCCCTTCCCCCTTTAAGTTTCTTGCGTCACGGATCACATCCCTTGAAAGCCACTACTGGCTTGGGGTCGGATAAAACTTCCTCTAACAACATCAGAGTAAGAACCCCGTTGCGTCCCGAGAGGGCCGTAACAAGCAGTCCTTTGGAAACACAGCATTTGTTATGACTCCTGACAATTTTGTTTCCGTTAGTCCTATTACATCAGGGTTTTCTTCTTGCGCCCTTTCTGCCAGTTCACTTGCTTTATTGGTAATCCCATCAATGTTTGAGTACATTACCTTGAAGCTCACTTTCTTATATCCAATTTCACCCACACTCCCCACAAGTGTAGGAGGTTGTTCTATGGTCATTGCTACTTGGGCAGGCGCATCCTCTTGTGAGGTAGTTGCCAGCGGTTCAGGGGGAGGTGGAGTGGAGGATGGAGGGCTTAGGTCTTGCTCAGGCCTGCTTGGGGCAGGAAGAAGTCCTGTGGGTGAGGGGGCAGGGATTGCTTGGGGAGAGGGCACGCCCTCCTGCGGTGTAGTTGACAGGGGTTTGGAGGGAGATGGAGTGGGGGATAGAGGGCTTAGGTCTCGCCTGGGCCTGCTTGGGGCAGGAAGAAGACCAGGGGCTGGGAAAGCAGGGGCTACTTGGGGTAACCCCCTCCCCGCTCAGCTCGTTGTCGCCGTCTGGGGGCTTAGTGGGCGGCTGCCGGAGTGTGATGCTCCTTGGGACAGTCCTCTGTCCTTTTCTAGCCTTGTGCTCCTGCTGCCGTCCTCTCCAATTCTGCTGGGCATCTTTTCCTTCTCCTTCTGTTTCGTTTTTCTCCCCCCTCTTCTCCTATCTGCTTGCCGTTTCCTGCCGACCTTTTGCTCGTTCTGGTTCTTCCCTTGGACTTCTTCTACTTTGACGCCCGGGTGCTTGAGGAGGCATACTCTTGCACCCGTAGAACTGCAGTACCCGACGTCGAGAGCGAGGGGAACCTTTTATTGTCAATCCCCACTTCGTCACTGAACCCGATCTCGACGGACTGTCGGTTTCTTAAGGTGGCGTTTGTGGGGCGTATACTCACGACGCACCCCTAGGAGGCCCCGACAAGATCGGCGATAGCTTCTTGTTGGGTGTCCTGCCTCTAATTGTGGCTCCATGGTGGGTGTGGGGGCACATTCGTGAGTGAATTCGTAATTTCGTCAAGATGATAACCCCTGCTTCGGCTGCTTCTGGCTTACCTTTTCAGGCTCGTGGGGTGGGCGACCAAGCCCCCGAGTCGGTCCGTATTGGAAGACCGGGCTCTGTAGCCTCCGCTGCATTGGGCCCCGACCTTGCTCCTCCTTTGGCCTCTCTGACTCCTTCCCCTGGCTCCCCTCCCTCCTCTGTGGTTGGGTCGAGCCCCAAGCCCCCAGTGGTGACTACCTCGTCCCCTGGCGCGGCTCCTTCTCTAGTTGTAACTACTGCGCCTTTTAACCCCTCTCTCTCTGGGGGTTCTCACCGCCGTTCTCGTCACGGCCGCCCTCGCTCGATTCCTTCCAGTTCTGCTACCTATCAAGCCTTGTTTGGTCCCGCTTCGTGGGCCAAATATTTTGATCTCCTCCCTCTTGATTCTGCGCCTCCTGACGATTTCTCCCTTCATCGCCATCTCATTGATTCCGTGGATGCCTCCATTACTTTTAACCCCACTCGTCTCGGTACGCGTGTCGTTGCTGCTCCTTCTCAGGATGCTGCTTCCCGCTTGGCTGCCTTATCCTGCCTTGGCGAGACCCCCGTTCGGGTCTCGAAGAACGTTCAGTTGAATGCCAGTGTTGGCACTATTTTGCTCCCGCCCCATGTTGCGACCGGTGTTCGGGACCTACGCGACTGCCACGACGATATTCGACATATCCTCGCTGCCCAGGGCCATTCTATTCTCCAGGTGGACACGTTTACTCGTCCCCCTCGTGGTAGTCGCCGTCAACCCCTCCGGGTTGTGAAGATTACCTTTGATGGTAGGACCCTTCCACCCTCTGTCATTCTTGCTGGTGCCAGGTGCTCTGTCCAGGAGTACATTCCTTCTCCTCGGCTCTGCAACAAGTGCTGGAGGTTTGGGCATGGTGCCCTCCGCTGCTCCGGGACTGTCTCTCTCTGTCCTTTGTGTGGTGGCGAAGGTCACTCTAAGTCGGAGTGCGCTTCTCCCCAGGCTCGTTGCCTCAACTGCGGTGAGGCCCATCCTACCTTCTCCCGTGCGTGTGTCCATTACAAGCTTGAGGCAGCCGTCCTCAACTTGAAGCACCGGGAGCGTTTATCTTTTCCTGAGGCGAGGCGCCAGGTTCGCCGGCTCCCGCCTTATGCTAATATCTCTTATGCTCGCGTGTTGCGCTCTTCCTCTCCTCGTCCTTCCCGCCTTCCTCAGACTCACAACCGTTTCCAGGCCTTGGACCCTGATGCGCCCACTGCCCCCTCCTCTGTCCCTTTGGGTTCTCTCCCGAAGGATCCTCCTCCTGGTCCTCTGTCTGGGGTTCCCCTTCCTTCTACCCGGTCTGTCGTGTCTTCTGTGTCTCCTTCCTCGTCCCCCTCCGATCCTCCTTCCCATCCTCTTCCTCCATCTATCGGCTCTCCCCGCCGCCTGTCGGTGCGGGCGGATGTCCATCGCTCTCCTAACGGCCGTCGTGTGTGCTCTCGTTCGGCTTCTCCTGTTGAGACACTGGAATCCGTTGCCCGGTACGTTGTTGCTGGGACACCGGTCTCTTTAAGTCAGAAGCGTAAGCCTGGCTCCTCTCCTTCCTCTTCCCCGGCGGGTAAGAAGGCTTCGCTTTCTTCCTCAGCTCCTCCTTCTGGCTCTGTTGCTCCTTCCACTCCCGTTTCAGTGCTTGCGCCCCCTGTTCCTGCTATGGAGGTTTCTTTGGCCCCTGCTTCCCTTTCGGTTGCTGCTCTTGCTGGGGTGCGCTCCTCTCTTTCTACTCCCCCCCTTCCTGCTGCTGTCCTTGACTGCTCCTCTCCGTTGTCTCCTCCTCCTCCGGACCCTGCCCGCCCACCTCTGATCTGTTCTCCCGTTTCCTTCCCTCCGTCTTTGCTCAGTTTACCCATGCCCCCTAACCCTGACTTTGCTGACCCTGATCCCGACCCTGATATTCTTTAACGTGCTCTGTTGGTCTTTCGCCTTTGTTTCTTCCTTGTTCTCTGTTTTTGTCCTTTCTCTTCTCGTCGTTGTCCATTCTTCAATGGAACGTTCGAGGTTATTACGCCAATTTCCTCGAACTCCAACTTCTGGTTTCGCGGTTTTCGCCCCTTTGTGTCTGTCTCCAGGAGCCGATGCTTGGTGCTCGTCCTGGTCGTTTTCGTGGCTATTCCTTTCTCTCCCCCCCCCCAGCCATTGCTGGGGCTTCTAATTCTTCTGCTCTCTTGATTCGGGCTGATGTTCCCTTTGTTCCTTTACTTTTTCCTTCGCCTCTCCATTGTTCTGCTGCTCGTATCTTTGTGGGGAAATGGTACACAGTTTGTTCCATTTATCTCCCCCCGAGTGTCCCGCTCTCTCTTCCTGATTTGAAACACCTCCTAGACTCCTTGCCGGAGCCTGTGCTCCTGCTGGGTGACTTCAATTGTCGTCATTCTCTTTGGGGTGACGTTCTGACGAATACCCGGGGTCGCCTCCTTGAGCCGTTTCTCCTCTCTTCTTCCCTGTCTCTTCTGAATTCTGGTGAGCCCACTCATTTGGACTCTCGAACTCGCACCCTTTCTTGTCTTGATCTTTCTCTCTGCTCTTCTTCTCTTTACTTAGATTTCACATGGCAGGTTCTTGATGACCTCCATGGAAGTGATCATTTCCCCATCCTTGTTTCCTTTTTCTCTTTTCGCCCTTCCCTCTCTTTCCCTAGGTGGCAGTTTGCTAAGGCGGACTGGACCCTATTTTCCCTCAGTGCTACTCTCTCTGACCTCTCCCTTCTGCCCCTCTCTCGCGCTCTCCTCCTTTTTCATGACACTGTCTTCGACGCTGCCCTCCGCTCTATTCCTCGCTCTTCCTCTCGGGGTCCACGGAAGTGCGTTCCCTGGTGGAATGCGGACTGTGCTCGGGCTGTCCGCTGTAAGCGTGCAGCCTGGAAGAAGCACCGCCGTAGGCAGACGACCGATTCTTTTCTTTTCTTTCGGAAAGCGAGTGCGGTGGCCCGTAGGGCCATCCGTACGGCTAAACGTGAATGTTGGGCATCTTATGTCTCGACAATTACGTCCGAAACCCCTCTGGCCCAGATCTGGAAGCGTATCCGCAAGATAGCGGGTAAGTTCGTTCCCGATGTTTCACCGGTCCTTCACCTCCATGATACTCTTGTGGCGGACCCGTTGCAGGTCGCTTCCGAACTGGGTTCCCACTTTTCTTCTGTTAGCTCTGGTCTTCATCTTCCCCAATCTTTCCTTTTTCGTAAACCTGTCCTTGAGTCTCGTCCTTTAGATTTCTGCACTCATCTTCAGCTTCCCTATAATGATCCCTTCTCTCTCTCTGAACTTCGTTCTGCCCTGGCCCTCTGCGGTTCTACGGCGGCGGGCTCCGATGGTATTCATTATGAGATGCTTCGCCATCTCCCTCCGAGCACGTCTCAGTATTTACTGAGTCTGTATAATCGGATCTGGGAGTCGTCGTCAGTCCCTGAGGACTGGCTCGATGCCGTTGTCCTCCCTGTTCGCAAACCGGGGTCTCTGGGTACTTCCCCTAAGGACTTTCGCCCTATTGCTCTCACAAGTTGTGTCTGCAAACTCTTTGAACGTATGGTTAACGTTCGTCTGATGTGGTTCCTGGAACACCATCACCTCCTCTCCCCTTCTCAATTTGGTTTCCGCAAGTGCCGCAGCGCGACAGATGTCCTGGTGAACTTGGAGGTCTATATACGTACTGCTTTTGCTGCGAAGACCTCCGTTGTTGCCGTCCTTTTTGACCTAGAAAAGGCTTACGACACCACTTGGCGTTATCATATCCTATCTCAACTTCATTCTTTTGGCCTTCGTGGTCATCTCCCTCTCTTTCTCCGCAGCTTCCTCTCTCGTCGTTCCTTTCGGGTGCGCCTTGGTACCGCTCTCTCTCCCTCTTTTCAGCAATACGAAGGTGTGCCCCAGGGTAGTGTTCTGAGCACTACTCTTTTTCTGGTTGCCCTCAATGGTCTTCTTTCCTCTCTTCCTTCTGGTGTCTTCTCCGCTCTCTATGTCGATGATCTTACCCTTTGTTGTCAGGGTGATGATTCGCCTCTCCTTCAACGCCGGCTTCAACTTGCGATTGATGCCGTGTCGTCTTGGGCCACAGGTCATGGCTCCAAGTTCTCTACTTCTAAGACTTGTGCCATGACTTTTACGCGGAAACGGGTTGTTCTTCGTCCCTCTTTGTCACTTTATGGTCATCCCCTTGAATACAAAGATTCCGCGAAGCTTTTGGGGTTATTCCTTGACACTCGTTTGTCTTGGTCTCCCCATATCTCTTACCTCCGTGTTGAGTGCTCTAAGTCCCTTACCCTCCTTCGGGTCTTGTCCCATACTTCTTGGGGGGCAGATAGGCGCACTCTCCTTGCTTTACATTCCTCTCTCGTCCTGTCTAAGCTCGATTATGGTTGCCCTGCTTACTCGTCTGCTTCTCCTTCTACTCTTCGCCGTCTTGATGCTTTGCACCATACTGGGTTGCGCCTCAGTTCTGGTGCCTTTCGTTCGACTCCCGTCCTTAGCTTGTATGTTGACACTGGCTTCCTGTCTCTCCAGGACCGCCGTGATCGCTACTGTCTTCGCTATCTTGCGCGGTCCTTGCAACATCCTTGCTCTCGTCTCTGTCGTGCTTTAACTTTTACCCCTCCTGCGGTTCCTGTTCCTCTTCACCACCTCCCTCTTTCTGTCCGGTTATCTCGCCTGCAGGATTCTCTTTCCGTTCGTATTTCTGATGTTTCTCCTCGTGTTGTTCCTTCTTTGCCCCCGTGGAGGGTCCCTCTTCCGCGGTTTTGTACATCCTTGACTCGTATCACTAAAGCTTTTACCCCTCCTACAGTTCTAAAACGCCTTTTCCTCGAGCACTTTTCTTCTCACTCCCGCTCCGTTTCTGTCTTCACCGATGGGTCTAAGTCAGCGGACGGTGTTGGCTACTCTGTTGTTTTTCCTGATCGCACTTATATGTGTCGCTTGCCTCCGGAGACTAGCATCTTTACAGCGGAACTTTATGCTATTCTCTATGCTCTTCGTCTCCTGCTTTCTCGTTGTCAGTCTTCCTTTGTGGTTGTTGTTGACTCTCGTAGTGCCCTCATGGCTCTCGGGTGCTTTAATCCAGTTCATCCGGTAGTTGTCGAGATCCAGCATTGGCTGTTTCTCGTTCACAGTAAATTTAAGTCGGTTGAGTTTTGTTGGGTTCCCAGCCATATTGGCGTGTCTTTAAATGAGCGTGCGGATGCTGCCGCTAAGGAAGCTGTCCGCTCTTGTCCCATCTCTCGTAAAGGCATTCCGTATTCCGACTTTTACCCGGTTATCCATTCCTCAGTCCTTGCCCGTTGGCAGGCTTCTTGGTTGTCTGTTACTGGTAACAAGCTACGTACTCTTAAATGTTGTGTTTCCTCGTGGCCGTCCTCCTTCCACCGTAACCGGCGGTGGGAAACAGCTCTAGCGAGGTTGCGTATTGGCCATACTCGCTTAACCCATGGTCACTTGATGGAGCGCCGCCCTGCTCCTTATTGTCCTAGTTGCATTGTCCCTCTTACGGTCGTGCATGTCCTTCTTGAATGTCCTGACTTCCAGGACGAGCGTGTGTCTTGCTTTCCGACCGCCCCTCGCGGTCACCTGTCCCTCGATAGAATTCTTGGTGACTCGGATACTTTTGATATCGTTCGCCTTATGCGTTTTTGTTCTCGTATTGGCATCCTTGGTGATATTTAGCGCCCTCTGATTATTTTGCGTATTTGATGGTGCTACATAGCCTTCCCGGTTTGGTGCCTTCTTTTGATAATTACTTACTTACTTGGGGTAAGGGGAGGGGGAGGATTTGGGTTTCATGATGGGCATTATGCAGGGGCAAGGAAGGGTTTGTGCTGGGGGATAGGGAGGGTCCCTATTGGGTGGTGGGCTGGGGTGTTGCATTCCCCCCTGGGGTTCCTGAGTTGCTGGATTGGGGTTCCCCACTCCCCTTTGGGATTGCTGAGTTGGAGGCTGAGGTTCCCTGGCTCCCTTTCTTCTTCTTGCACCTTTTCCTTGCATCTGCTGCCCTTACTATCTCGTCCCTGGTCATGTCCCTCTGAACATATACCTCTTTGTAGTTCCTTGCATACCTCAGTTTGCTCTTCTTTACTAGGATGTCCTCTTTGATGTCCTCAGTGTGTATGTCTGTGTGTGCCCTGTCAGTCTGCGTATGCTCTGTCAGTCTATGTATATCTGTGTGTGCCCTGTCAGTGTGTATGTCTGCGTATGCCCCGTCAGTCCGTGTATGTCTGTGTGTGCCCTGTAAGTCTGTGTATGTCTGTATTAAAACATTTGACGTTAACAACATTTACCCTTAAATATAACTTGCATAAAGATAATTGAAGATATATTTTCCAATAAATGTTCTCATTGATGACATCTTCAGAGATGAGTCAATCAGAATTGTAATCAGTCTGATGGGCACTGAATAATTAAATTGTCCGCTTCCTCGTGAAGGCAATCTGTCCAACATATAATTTATAACTGACAGGAGGAAGCAATTACGAGGAACAACATAAAACTGGTCCAATATTTTATTAGTAAAATTTTTACGAAATATATAAAATCTTCATCGGAATTTATAACAAAATTGAATGAGATAAAACAACTCTATTATAGTTTTGCCTATAAAATAAATATACCGAGGGAAGTGTGAGTATAAAGTGCTGAAGTATGTATCATACGGAAGGCGTATGGGATGTGAGGACAAGGAGCTGGGATATGACGACAAGGAGCTGTTATATGAGTACATGGAGCTGGGATATGAGTACAAGGAGCTGGGATATGAGGACAAGGAGCTGGTATATGAGGACAAGGAGCTGGGATATGAGGACAAGGAGCTGGTATATGAGGACAAGGAGCTGGGATATGAGTACAAGGAGCTGGGATATGAGTACACGGAGCTGGGGTATGAGTGCAAGGAACTGAGATATGAGGACAGGGAGCTGGTATATGAGGACAAGGAGCTGGTATATGAGGACAAGGAGCTGGGATATGAGGACAAGGAGCTGGTATATGAGGACAAGGAGCTGGGATATGAGTACAAGGAGCTGGGATATGAGTACATGGAGCTGGGGTATGAGTACAAGGAGCTGGGATATGAGGACAAGGAGCTGGTATATGAGGACAAGGAGCTGGGATATGAGGACAAGGAGCTGGGATATGAGTACAAGGAGCTGGGATATGAGTACATGGAGCTGGGGTATGAGTACAAGGAGCTGGGATATGAGGACAAGGAGCTGGTATATGAGGACAAGGAGCTGGGATATGAGGACAAGGAGCTGGGATATGAGTACAAGGAGCTGGGATATGAGTACATGGAGCTGGGGTATGAGTACAAGGAGCTGGGATATGAGGACAAGGAGCTGGTATATGAGGACAAGGAGCTGGGATATGAGGACAAGGAGCTGGGATATGAGGACAAGGAGCTGGTATATGAGGACAAGGAGCTGGGATATGAGTACATGGAGCTGGGGTATGAGTACAAGGAGCTGGGATATGAGGACAAGAAGCTGGGATATGAGTACAAGGAGCTGGGATATGAGTACATGGAGCTGGGATATGAGGACAAGGAGCTGGGATATGAGGACAAGGAGCTGGGATATGAGGACAAGGAGCTGGTATATGAGGACAAGGAGCTGGGATATGAGGACAAGGAGCTGGTATATGAGGACAAGGAGCTGGGATATGAGTACAAGGAGCTGGGATATGAGTATATGGAGCTGGGGTATGAGTACAAGGAGCTGGGATATGAGGACAAGGAGCTGGGATATGAGGACAAGGAGCTGGTATATGAGGACAAGGAGCTGGGATATGAGTACAAGGAGCTGGGATATGAGTGCACGGAGCTGGGGTATGAGTACAAGGAGCTGGGATATGAGGACAAGGAGCTGGTATATGAGAACAAGGAGCTGTGATATGAGTACAAGGAGCTGGGATATGAATACAAAGAGCTGGGATATGAGGACGGAGGGACGAAATGATGCCCAATCACTTGGATCATCGAACGCCGATCCTGCATTAAGCGAGGTCGGGGCTGTACCATCCTCACTAACACCACCGGAACAGCAGTTCCGGGCACATTTCACTCACACATCAGTCAACAGTACAGGGAAACACTGAACAAATCTTATTGAGCCGTGCTGAAGGTTCGAACCTTTGCGGTGGGTGTTGCCAGGTACACTACTGAACTACACCCTGCGACCCTACACCCTGACCTGACGGTGTAGGGCTGGAGGGTGTACTCAGGGTGTACTCAGGTACACCTTCCATGCGGTGCATCACCCTGGCTCACCGCCCTCCTCGTGAGGCCACGAGAATAAAGAAATACACAAGTCCTATTGACCTGTATAGCAGGTCATATTTATTCATAAGAGGCGAACACCCACACACACACATACACACACACTCACACACTCACACACTCACACTCACACACACACATACAGACCTGTATCACTGACAAGCATTCCCTGTAAAATACTTGAAAGAATAATTAGGCTACGACTGGTTGCACACCTGGAGAACATTAGGTTTGTGAACAAACATCAACATGGGTTCTGGACAGGGAAATCGTGCCTTAGAAACATTCTGGAATTCTATGATAAAATAACGAGGATAAGACAGGACAGAGATGGTTGGGCAGACTGCATATTTCTGGACTGCCAAAAAGCCTTTGATACAGTACCGCACATGAGACTGCTGTTCAAGCTCGAGAGGCAGGCGGGGGTGGGGGGAAAGGTCCTAGCATGGATAAGGAACTACCTAACAGGAAGGAGCCAAAGAGTTAGGGTAAGGGGCGAGAAGTCGGACTGGCGAACAGTAACAAGTGGAGTACCACAAGGATCGGTGCTGGGACTAATTCTATTTCTTGTATATGTTAACGACATGTTTACAGGCGTAGAGTCCTACATGTCGATGTTTGCGGATGACGCAAAGTTGATGAGAAGTGTTGTGACAGATGAGGATTGTAGGATCATCCAAGAGGACCTGAACAGTTTACAGAGATGATCAGAGAAATGGCTACTGGAGTTCAACACGAGCAAATGTAAAGTTTTGGAAATGGGATTAGGTGATAGAAGACCAAAGGGAGAGTACACAATGAAGGGGGAACTGCCTACCTGTGACGACTCGAGAAAGAGACCTGGGAGTGGACATAGCACCTAATCTATCTCCTGAGGCACCTATAAATAGGATAACGACAGCAGCGTACTCTACACTGGCAAAAGTTAGAACATCATTCAGAAACCTAAGTGAGGAGGCTTTTAGGGCGCTTTACACTTTAGTCCCCATCTGAAGAAACATACAAGGAAACTGGAAAAGGTTCAGAGGTTTGCAACAAAACATGTCACACATTACGAGGGATGGGATATGAAGAGCATCTGAAGGAGCTGAGCCTTACGACATTAGAAAAAAGAAGGTAGAGGAGGAGATATGATAGGAACGTATAAAATACTTAGGGGGATTGACAGAGTGGAAATAGACGAAATGTTCACACGTAATAATAACAGAACGAGGGGACATGGGTGGAAGCTGGAAACTCAGATGAGTCACAGAGATGTTAGGAAGTGTTCTTTTAGCGTGAGAGTAGTGGGGAAATGGAATGCACTTAAGGAACAGGTTGTGGAAGCAAACTCTATTCATAATATTAAAACTATGTATGATAGGGAAATGGGACAGGAGTCATTGCTGTAAACAACAAATGCTCGAAAGGCGGGATCCAAGAGTCAATGATCGTTCCTACTGGCACAAATAGGCGAGCAAACACACACACACCCTCCCCCCCATCCCCCTATCTTTCTCTTTCTCTCTCTCGCCATGGATATGTTGGCTTGTAACATTGCCCAAGTGTTCTGTAACAATGATTTGCAACCTTGATTGTTTTTAATTGGTTGTGCTTAAGTTCTTGGATCTCGTCCAAAGGTTCAGACCATCCCCACATTCACTCATAACCAGCCCTCGCCCTCACAACACAACACCCCCCTCCAGCCCACACCCCCCCCCTTCCCCACCACCCCACACCCTTACATCACCCCCCTACCAGACCACGCCCCCACAACCCCCCCTGTGACATAATACCCCCTGAAATACTGTGACATAATAATTTTCTTATTTGTACGGTGTATCTTCCAGGCTTGTTAAGCTGTGTTTACAAGTGATGACAGTGATACGTGACACAGTTGCCCTGCATCACGAGACTGTTGCACTATGCATGCGTCACTGGGGTCTTGCTTACAACGCGGATGAAAGTACAGTCCTGATCTTCCATTTACCAGAGTTGCTTATTTGTGGTACAAAAGTTGGTAGCCCTGACTACAGTGTTGTACCTGTACCATTCATGTCCTCAACATGGCCAGATACTGTTGCACGCTTGCATACTGCACATGTGTGATGTGCAGCACATGCCACAAACTCGTGTGGAGTGAGGTCATCTGGGAGCCACACACTACTGACTCACACCCACGCGTGAATCTTACTCAAGTCAAGCTTGAGTAACCTTGTGTAAGCTTAGTAATAAATCTAATACAAGATTCGCTAATATCGCGGCTTAGTATACTTAAGCGCTCTTAACCTTTTACATACATCACAACGCTGTAGATCACAGATATTATGATAGATAATGATACATCTCTCTTCTCTAGTTAGGACAAGTGTCGACCCTCCGAGACAACTGTACGACCAGGCCTCCTGGATGGTGGTCCGGCCAACCAGGCTGTTGGATCCAGCTACCCGCAGCCAGAAGTGTGAATAATAGATTGGTTAATCAGCTCACCATCCTGGTTGACCTCGACCCGATTAACTCCTGTGTGAGTGATTGGTTTTCCACAGCAGACTTGTGGTGGTACACTACAGTGAACCCGCGGGTACACTGCCAGCCCGGCCTCCAAACAAAGACCCAAAGACCATTCCATCCACCCGCCAAACCCCCAGCTGTTTATGAATTAAATTAAAAACGGTTTACACACGACTCACAACTGATGACGTTCGAACGCTTCCGGAACAAGTGCTTCACTGACGACTTTTGTTCGAACCACAACGCTGTAAATGCTTCACCAACAGAACCTAGACACCTAACCTAACCTATGCCTATATATGCACAATATGCTAATATATTATAATATTAATTTATATATGAGAAAAATCCCCTTTTGAATGAACTGCATGTAAAAATTTATGTATGCGTCTGTGGGGTCGACCGCTGGATGGAATGGACTTCGAGGACGGGTTGACTACCCACATAGTCTGCCAGCCTCAACCATCGTTCAGCCTCCGGCAGTCATGGCACGGCTCTCTGCCTGCCGTGCCACGTGACGTCACCATCCACCCCCATACCCCGTGCCCCACCCCGTGCCCCAACACGTGCCCCAACACGTGCCCCACCCGTGCCCCACCCCGTGCCCCACCCCGTGCCCCACCCCGTGCCCCAACACGTGCCCCAACACGTGCCCCACCCGTGCCCCACCCCGTGCCCCACCCCGTGCCCCACCCCGTGCCCCACCCCTATGCCCCAACACGTGCCCCACACGTGCCCAGCTGCCCAGAGCTGTAAGCCTTGACGGGCCGCCAACACCTAACTACACAATTTGTCAGTTGTCAGTGACCAGGCACATGTTCTCACCTACTCAACACCTGCAATAGGTGAAGGTTGAGAACGTGGTGGCTGTGTGTGTGTGGTAGTATGGTGTTGCAGGTGTTGACGGGTGTTGACGGGTGCTCATCAGCAACACCACCCACATTTCATTGTGATATTTGCTGACTGTCCCACTCTGGTGATGTGATCTGTCCCACTCTGGACGTAGGTTCGAGTCCTCGTCACGGCTCCCTTGTGGATTTGCCTTAAGCACCCCAAGTTGTCTTCTACGCCTCTAAAAACTACAATTGTGATGAGGAACTGAGAGAGTCCTTTACAATGCTCCATTTGCAATAACGCAATTCTGGTCAGCAAAGTGAATGTTGAGCCGTGCAACACCCCGCTTGAGGTGACTCTACAGCGGCGTCTCACTGTACTAGTGTGTCCTGGTCTTGTACTCACTGTACTAGTGTGTCCTGGTCTTGTACTCACTGTACTAGTGTGTCCTGGTCTTGTACTCACTGTACTAGTGTGTCCTGGTCTTGTACTCACTGTACTAGTGTGTCCTGGTCTTGTACTCACTGTACTAGTGTGTCCTGGTCTTGTACTCACTGTACTAGTGTGTCCTGGTCTTGTACTCACTGTACTAGTGTGTCCTGGTCTTGTACTCACTGTACTAGTGTGTCCTGGTCTTGTACTCACTGTACTAGTGTGTCCTGGTCTTGTACTCACTGTACTAGTGTGTCCTGGTCTTGTACTCACTGTACTAGTGTGTCCTGGTCTTGTACTCACTGTACTAGTGTGTCCTGGTCTTGTACTCACTGTACTAGTGTGTCCTGGTCTTGTACTCACTGTACTAGTGTGTCCTGGTCTTGTACTCACTGTACTAGTGTGACCTGGTCTTGTACTCACTGTACTAGTGTGTCCTGGTCTTGTACTCACTGTACTAGTGTGTCCTGGTCTTGTACTCACTACACTAGTGTGTCCTGGTCTTGTACTCACTGTACTAGTGTGTCCTGGTCTTGTACTCACTGTACTAGTGTGTCCTGGTCTTGTACTCACTGTACTAGTGTGTCCTGGTCTTGTACTCACTGTACTAGTGTGTCCTGGTCTTGTACTCACTGTACTAGTGTGTCCTGGTCTTGTACTCACTACACTAGTGTGTCCTGGTCTTGTACTCACTACACTAGTGTGTCCTGGTCTTGTACTCACTGTACTAGTGTGTCCTGGTCTTGTACTCACTGTACTAGTGTGACCTGGTCTTGTACTCACTGTACTAGTGTGTCCTGGTCTTGTACTCACTGTACTAGTGTGTCCTGGTCTTGTACTCACTGTACTAGTGTGTCCTGGTCTTGTACTCACTGTACTAGTGTGTCCTGGTCTTGTACTCACTGTACTAGTGTGTCCTGGTCTTGTACTCACTGTACTAGTGTGTCCTGGTCTTGTACTCACTGTACTAGTGTGTCCTGGTCTTGTACTCACTACACTAGTGTGTCCTGGTCTTGTACTCACTACACTAGTGTGTCCTGGTCTTGTACTCACTACACTAGTGTGTCCTGGTCTTGTACTCACTGTACTAGTGTGTCCTGGTCTTGTACTCACTGTACTAGTGTGACCTGGTCTTGTACTCACTGTACTAGTGTGTCCTGGTCTTGTACTCACTACACTAGTGTGTCCTGGTCTTGTACTCACTACACTAGTGTGTCCTGGTTTTGTACTCACTACACTAGTGGGTCCTGGTCTTGTACTCACTACACTAGTGTGTCCTGGTCTTGTACTCACTACACTAGTGTGTCCTGGTCTTGTACTCACTACACTAGTGTGTCCTGGTCTTGTACTCACTGTACTAGTGTGTCCTGGTCTTGTACTCACTACACTAGTGTGTCCTGGTCTTGTACTCACTACACTAGTGTGTCCTGGTCTTGTACTCACTACACTAGTGGGTCCTGGTCTTGTACTCACTTCACTAGTGTGTCCTGGTCTTGTACTCACTACACTAGTGTGTCCTGGTCTTGTACTCACTACACTAGTGTGTCCTGGTCTTGTACTCACTACACTAGTGTGTCCTGGTCTTGTACTCACTACACTAGTGTGACCTGGTCTTGTACTCACTACACTAGTGTGTCCTGGTCTTGTACTCACTACACTAGTGTGACCTGGTCTTGTACTCACTGTACTAGTGTGTCCTGGTCTTGTACTCACTACACTAGTATGACCTGGTCTTGTATTCACTACACTAGTGGGTCCTGGTCTTGTACTCACTGTACTAGTGTGTCCTGGTCTTGTACTCACTACACTAGTGTGTCCTGGTCTTGTACTCACTACACTAGTGTGACCTGGTCTTGTACTCACTACACTAGTGTGACCTGGTCTTGTACTCACTACACTAGTGTGTCCTGGTCTTGTACTCACTGTACCAGTGTGTCCTGGTCTTGTACTCACTGTACTAGTGTGTCCTGGTCTTGTACTCACTACACTAGTGTGTCCTGGTCTTGTACTCACTACACTAGTGTGACCTGGTCTTGTACTCACTACACTAGTGTGACCTGGTCTTGTACTCACTACACTAGTGTGTCCTGGTCTTGTACTCACTCCTCTGGTAGTTACCGGAGTCTGAGAGCTCCTAGACACCCGTCTGCACACTGATCACATTGCACACATTTGCAGGCACGACACAATAATACCCAACATCCTAAACGGAGTTAATGTTGGAGGAACTAAGAGTTGCATAATAACATTAATAGTAATGTTTACCATGACCTTCCTCAGGAAGTCTGACCCTCAAGGATCACTCTCATCTTCACATCTTATGGTTCATGTTCGTTTATTACTTCATCGTCACTGGCACTATCATGTGTACTAGGGAGTGTACCCGGCGGTGCCCAGGTCTCTCCCCTCTCTACCACCTCTCTCATCCCTTCCCCCCCCATCTTTCTTCCCATCTTCACAGTTCTACCTGCACCTCCCATCCTAGCTAACAATTAATATGGTAGATAATGATAATTAAGGAGGAATTATTAGCGAGATTGGACATTAGTGTATTTTACTATTTAAGGCAAAAGGGCTGGGGAAGGCATGGGGCTTGACCTCAGTTATCCAAGGTACTGCCTGTACCCCAGACCAGTCACCCTGCAAAGTTTGGTGAGGCTGGCGCCAGGCATCTGGTCTCCATCTTGGGACAAACAGACACGAAGATCAAACACATGATCTCCTTTGTTGGTATACTTGGGGGACACTCGACATTGTCTGAGTCTCTCTGTCCATCTATTCATTCATCCATCTATCGGTTCAACTATCTATTTATCCACTATCCATCCATCTGTCCATCTATTTATCCACTATCCATCCATCTACCTATCCATCTGTTTATCCATCTATTCATGTCAAGTCATCTTCCTTT
Source organism: Procambarus clarkii (assembly GCF_040958095.1). Classification (NCBI taxonomy): domain Eukaryota; kingdom Metazoa; phylum Arthropoda; class Malacostraca; order Decapoda; family Cambaridae; genus Procambarus; species Procambarus clarkii. Next base: position 4,854,545 of record NC_091171.1, read on the forward strand.
CTATCTATCCATCTGTGCATCCATCTATCCACCTATATATATCCATTCATCTATTTAACCATCTATCTATCTATCACCCAAATTGTCAGAGGGAATGGTCTGGGATACGGGATGAACACAGGTTGGTCTGGGTCGCCATAATTCAAGAGAGAACTGCGTGCCAGGGTCACGTTCTGACCCCCACGACGATTTACAGCACTGCCCCCCGGCTATTCGGCTAAATATTATCAAGACAGCGGCCAACATGCTTAAACCAAAACAGCTCGGGTTCAGCATTCCACAAGGAAGCGAGGCAATAGCTCACGCAGCTCGAACTTTCGTTGCTAACATCACATACGAAAAGGCCCTGGTCAAGATAGATTTCAAGAATGCCTTCAATATGAACTGAATGCAGTACATCAGGTAAGTTTATCGTCATTTCCCTTCTCTCTACCCTTTTGTACATTCATGCTACAGTATGGATCTAAGGCTACTTTTTGGCGAATATGAAATTGACTTGCGAGAAGGCGTCCAACAGGGTGACCTGTTTCTTGGCGTTCACAGTTTCGATCAATCTGTTTACCTTCGTTTTCAATTCGGCTGTAATGTCCTTCGTTACCCTTTGGAATTTAGTTTGGTCAGAGAGTATGAGGTTCATTTTTGCCAGATATTCGTCTTTTTTAAGAATGACGTATATTGGCGACTTGTCACCTCTCCTAACGACTATCTCCTTGTTCTCACGAAGGCTCTTAGCTGCCGCTTTGAGCTCGTGGAACAGTATGGTGCTTCTGTAGTTACCTCGAAACTTTCCTCCTTCTGCAATAAGTTCTGCTTGCAAGGTGTCTTTAGTGGTCACCTTCTTTTGCTTCTCGAGGTCGAATATATCGTCCAATAGGATCTCCAACTCCACTTTCCGGGCCATCTCACTTGGTCTGGACATAACTTGACAGTTTATACCCAAATTTAAGAGAGTACTTTGGTCCTCAGTGAGGTTGATTCCAGCAAGGTTTAAGAAGCCATCTCTGGGTCGTGGAATCGCCATAGGTCCTCCAAATAATGTTGTCAGTTTCTTGATGATCAAGGTTGCCAAGAAATCCGGACTCCACCTGCCAAAAGTTGTTGGGGAATACAAACTTGGATATGCCTATGGAAATGTCAAGACCCACAAGCCTGGAAACCCACTTCAGCCAATCATCAGCCAGATACCCACACCCACATACAGACTGGCTAAGCGACTCAATGGGTTGCTGACTCCTTACGTACCCTGTGCTTTCAGCTTGAAGTCTCCCAAGGAATTTGTCGACTTACTGTGCGGAGCACGGGCCACGGGGATAAGAGCCTCGTTGAATGTGGAGTCACTATTTACCAACTGTTACGGACCCGAGTCCAGCGTCCTAGCACGGAGCAGTGACGACAACGCCATCTGTGGGTCTGCTCCCAAAACCCCTTCCAAATGGACAGCGCCATCTAGTGAGGACGGGATATACCGGCCACAGGTGCTGGATTCCCGTCTTAATCAGCTCGTAACATAGCCGCTGCTGACCTCTGGTGAGGTGGCACTTAGACAGCAACGCCATCTATGGAGTGGATAGGTGGACGTTTGTGTCTAAGCCTGTAAGTGAGATGCCCTAGAGCGTCCCTAGTACTGATGACGTGTCTGATTACAGAGTCGACCTGGGACTGCTGTATTCGACGATGGGGCAGTCTACCCAAGGCAGCCATAGTCTCTCCACGTGTTTGGTGCAGAAGCTGTGAGTCACCCCCGGACGAACACTGTTGAGTGTGTTAGCCTGCCTGTGACGTGGCAGTCCCAGGAATCGTCTTATCTGGGGGCTGGCTGGTGGGAGAGACTGGCCACTGTGGTGAATTGAGAGGAGAGTGATCTGTGGGATCACACGAGGCTCCTGCCTAGGGCTCGCAATCCTAGTATCGGTCGTGGAGTGGCCTACACAGCGGAGCTGATTGGAACCTGCCAGCTACAGGCTGAATTTGTGGTTGAAGGCCTCCACGACAGTGTACCCAGTGGGACTGTGATTTGGCTGGCCTGTGGCCAGGGTAGATTCGCCGAGAGAATCAGAGGATTCATCGTGGGCCACGACGAAGAGAACCAGGGCTACTCATCTTGAGCACCGTGAAGCATCCTGTGTCTTCAGAGGAAGATTAATCTGTATATAATAAATGTAGTTATAGCAACCCCGTGTGTGACTGTGATATATTTATTTATGGTGGTGGTAGCAATATATATACAAAAGCAGTGCATTTGTATCCCTTCCCCTTTAATTTACTTGCGTTACGGAACACACCCCTTGAAAGCCACTACTAACTTGGGGCCGGATACCCAAACTCTAATAACATCAGAGAAGAACCCGGTTGCAATCCAATAGGGCCGTAACACCAACGTACCTGTGGACGAAACAATCGGGATGATAGCAGACAGAGTGTATCGTGACCCGGCTTGCACTCCTCTTGACATGCCAAAAAGCATACTGAGGAAACTACCTTCAAGCCTGCACTAAAGAGGCACCCTTCGTGAGCCCAGATAGGCACATGTATAAGCAAGTAGATGGGGTCACCATGGGTTCTCCCTTAGGTGTCCTGTTTGCGAACTTCTACATGGGCACCATCGAGCAGAGGGTCTTAGTTGACATGGACTTGAAACTCGCCATATACTGCAGATATGTTGACGACATTTTTATCCAGGTACCTGATGTCAGATGTCTGCAGGAGCTGAAGGAGGCATTTGAGCAGAATTCTGTGTTGAATTTCACATACGAGATGGAGAACAATGGGAAGCTGCCCTTTCTGGCTGTAACAGTCACGGAAAGGAGCGGAGGTTTCCACACTGCAGTCTACACTAAGGAAACAAACATAGGAATGTGCCTCAATGCCAACAGTGACTGCCCAGACAGGTACAAGAGCAGTGTTGTCATTGCTTACGTCGACCGGGCTCTCAGTCAGAGCTCAGGATGGAAAGAAGTCGATGAAGAACTCTGTAGGGTAAGGCAGGTCCTAGTCAACAACGGCTTCAGTAACGGTTTCGTTGAAGACATCATAAAAAGAAAGGTAAAACGCCATGCAACTTCTGAAGAGTCAACCACCCAACACATGTGTTGACTATTTTACAGACTTTACAGACTTACAGACTTTTTTTTTACAGACCCCTATTAGACTATTTTACAGGAACTTCTTTTCGACGGCTCATAAAACGGAGGTAAGAGTCCTGAAAGATATTGTTGATAGGAACGTTATCCCTACAGACAAAAATCAGAAAATAAAATTGGTAATTTATTATAAAACAAAAAAACAGACCCCACTTGGGGACTGTAAGCCTCAGAGAACTCAGGCAAAACAACAACGTCTCTTTCCAG
>NC_091171.1:4860391-4902891 GCF_040958095.1 Procambarus clarkii
AATTTTCTCAATCTTTCGTTCATTTCTTTTCACTGTTGGAGGTAATTCAAAAATCAATTCTTCAAAATTCATTTTTATTTCTAGTCTGACGCGACACTTGAGCGCGTTTCGTAAAACTTATTACATTTTCAAAGACTTTAGTTAATACATACACAACTGAATAGAACTTACACATGTCCAATTTTGTTTATATCTACATTTGAGTGAGGTGGATGGGGTGAGGTGGTATTTAATAAGGTATTAATTTCATCAACACAAGCCAGAACATGAAACAATGGGTATTGAATAGAAGTGATTGTAGAAAGCCTATTGGTCCATATTTCTTGATGCTTCTATATTGGAGCGGAGTCTTGTATAGAAGACTCCATGCTGGGGCTGCATACTCCAGGATTGGCCTGACATATGTGGTATACAAAGTTCTGAATGATTCTTTACACAAGTTTCTGAATGCCGTTCGTATGTTGGCCAGCCTGGCATATGCCGCTGATGTTATCCGCTTGATATGTGCTGCAGGAGACAGGTCTGGCGTGATATCAACCCCCAAGTCTTTTTCCTTCTCTGACTCCTGAAGAATTTCCTCTCCCAGATGATACCTTGTATCTGGCCTCCTGCTCCCTACACCTATCTTCATTACATTACATTTGGTTGGGTTAAACTCTAACAACCATTTGTTCGACCATTCCTTCAGCTTGTCTAGGTCTTCTTGAAGCCTCAAACAGTCCTCTTCTGTTTTAATCCTTCTCATAATTTTAGCATCGTCCGCAAACATTGAGAGAAATGAATCGATACCCTCCGGGAGATCATTTACATATATCAGAAACAAGATAGGACCGAGTACAGAGCCCTGTGGGACTCCACTGGTAACTTCACGCCAATCGGAGGTCTCACCCCTCACCGTAACTCTCTGCTTCCTATTGCTTAGATACTCCCTTATCCACTGGAGCACCTTACCAGCTACACCTGCCTGTCTCTCCAGCTTATGTACCAGCCTCTTATGCGGTACTGTGTCAAAGGCTTTCCGACAATCCAAGAAAATGCAGTCCGCCCAGCCCTCTCTTTCTTGCTTAATCTGTGTCACCTGATCGTAGAATTCTATCAAGCCTGTAAGGCAAGATTTACCCTCCCTGAATCCATGTTGGCGATTTGTCACGAAGTCCCTTCTCTCCAGATGTGTTACCAGGTTTTTTCTCACGATCTTCTCCATCACCTTGCATGGTATACAAGTCAAGGACACTGGCCTGTAGTTCAGTGCCTCTTGTCTGTCGCCCTTTTTGTATATTGGGACCACATTCGCCGTCTTCCATATTTCTGGTAGGTCTCCCGTCTCTAGTGATTTACTATACACTATGGAGAGTGGCAAGCAAAGTGCCTCTGCACACTCTTTCAGTACCCATGGTGAGATCCCATCTGGACCAACCGCCTTTCTAACATCCAGATCCAGCAGGTGTCTCTTGACCTCCTCTCTCGTAATTTCGAACTCCTCCAAGGCCGCCTGGTTTACCTCCCTTTCTCCTAGCACAGTGACCTCACCCTGTTCTATTGTGAAGACCTCCTGGAACCTCTTGTTGAGTTCCTCACACACCTCTCTGTCATTCTCTGTATACCTGTCCTCGCCTGTTCTAAGTTTCAATACCTGTTCTTTCACTGTTGTTTTCCTTCTGATGTGACTGTGGAGTAGCTTTGGTTCGGTCTTGGCTTTGTTTGCTATATCATTTTCAAAATTTTTCTCTGCTTCTCTTCTCACCCTGACGTACTCATTCCTGGTTCTCTGGTATCTCTCCCTGCTTTCTGGTGTTCTGTTATTCCGGAAGTTCCTCCACGCCTTTTTGTTCAGTTTCTTCGCTTCCATACATGCCCTATTATACCATGGATTCTTCTGTTGCTTCTCAGATTTTTCCCTTTGGGCCGGGATGAACCTGTTTACTGCCTCCTGACACTTTTGTGTAACATAGTCCATCATACCCTGTACAGACTTATCTCTGAGGTCTGTGTCCCAAGGTATTTCACTTAGGAAACTTCTCATCTGTTCATAATTCCCCTTTCGGTGTGCCAGCCTTTTGATTCCTAGTTCTTTTTGGAGGGAGATAAGTCCTAGCTCTACCAGGTACTCAAAGTTCAATACACTGTGGTCACTCATTCCCAAGGGCGCTTCCATCTTAACTTCCCTTATATCCCATTCATTTAGGGTAAATATCAAATCAAGCATTGCTGGTTCATCTTCTCCTCTCATTCTTGTTGGTTCTTTGGTGTGCTGGCTTAGAAAGTTTCTTGTTGCCACGTCCAGCAGCTTAGCTCTCCATGTTTCTGGTCCTCCATGCGGGTCTCTGTTCTTCCAATCTATCTTCCCATGGTTGAAGTCTCCCATAATTAGTAGTCCAGATCCATTCCTGCTAGCAACAGAAGCTGCTCTTTCTATTATGTTAATGGTGGCCATGTTGTTTCTATCATATTCCTGTCTAGGTCTTCTGTCATTTGGTGGTGGATTATATATGACTGCGACTATAATTTTTTTCCCTCCATTTGTTACAGTACCTGCTATGTAGTCACTGAAACCTTCACAGCCCTGAATATCCATCTCCTCAAAATCCCAGCCTTTTCTTACCAGCAGAGCTACACCACCCCCACCTCTTCCTTCCCTCTCTTTCTGCATAACATAATAGTCCTGTGGAAACACTGCATTTGTTATTGTTTTCGTGATCTTTGTTTCTGTGAGGGCTATTATGTCTGGGTTTTCCTCTAGTACCAGTTCTCCAAGCTCATTTGCTTTATTTGTAATTCCAGCTATGTTAGTGTACATCGCTTTGAGGCTCACTTTCTTCTGTCCCTTCTCAAATCTCCTCCTTGGTGAGTGTTCTGCTGGTGGGGGAGGCTGTTCCATGGGTGTGAGGACCTGTGAGGTGGGTAACAGGATCTCAGAGGATACTGGAATGAGGGGCGGGGGATCCAGTGAAGGGGGAGGGACAGGGAGGGTATGGGGTGAAAGGGGAGGGAGGACGGGAAGGAAAGAGGGGGAGGGAGGACTCGGGAGGAGGGGAGGGGTAGAAGGGTGGGGATTGGGTGTGGGGGGAGGGAGATTTGGCTGAACTTTTGAGTGGGGGCAGGGAGGGTTTGGGGTAGGGGGGTTTTCTATGCAGAGGAGGGAGGCGGGGTTGTCCTCCCTTCTGGTGTTACTGGGTAGCTGGTTGTGGGTTCCTCCCCCCCTGTGTGTGTGTGTGTGTGTGTGTGTGTGTGTGTGTGTGTGTGTGTGTGTGTGTGTATTTCATTTACTCCGGCTCTAGGAGACTCGAACTGCTGACCTCACTGTGTGAGGCGGAATCCCTTCCATTGAGTTATCTGGAGGCCCAATAAAAAGATCTCAGAGGCATAAAACCGCTGCCCAAATGAAATTTTATTCTTTTCCCGCCTCCCTCTTAAGCAAATAAGAAATTAGTTATCCATGCATTTCACAATTGGTCATCTACTCTATCGTGAAAATAAACATTTAATTCACTTAGGCTCTAGGAGACTCGAACCGCAAACTCTGTTCAAAGCTAGAGTCAAAGAAATTGTTGTTTTCTCTACTTTGTAAATTTTCCTTAGAATCTTGTATATTGTTACGTCAATATTGAATGATGACATTCTGGTCACAGAATCTCACGTTTCCTTCAGTGTGGTGAGCTGCAGTTCTCTCAGACTTTCCACACAGCTAGATCCCCTCAGCTCCGGAATGAGTCTCGTTACATATCTTTGGACCTTTGATAGTTTCTCCTTGTCCTTTTTCAGGTAAGGGCCCCAAGCTGGGGATGCATATTCAAGTGTGGGTCTCACCTTCACTGTATTTAGGACTCAAAAAGACCCTTTGTCCAAGTTTGTGAAGGATACCCGGATGTTGGTCAGTATGCCACGTGCTGCTGTTATTATACTGCTGCTGTGGGCTTCTGGCGTCAGATATGGGGTTGTGTCCACTCCCAGGTGGAAGTGAACTCCTTTTTCTGACTAAGGAACTTGTCTTCCCTTCATCCTATACCGCTGTGCTGGTCTTGACCTCCTGTTCCAGTCCTCATCACTTTACATTTGGCTGGGATAGATTCTAGCAACCATTTTTCAGACTACTTCTGGAGTGTGTACAAATCCGCTTGTAATGCCTCACAGTCTAACCCTGACCTGACTCTTCTCATCAGTTTTGCATCAACTGCAAACATTGATATGAAGGAGTCAATTTCCTGTGTCAGGTCACTGACATATATTAAAAACAAGATGGGGCTCTAGTACCGATCTTTTTGGCATTTCACTCGTAACCTCTATGATGTCTCTGCTCTCACTGTGACCCTCTGCTTCCCTCCTGAGAGATATTCTCTGACATGAGGCCTGCTTCTCTGGTTTGTGTAGGCGTCTTCCATGCAGGATCATATATCATGCCTTCTGATAGCCAAGGAATACGCAGTCTGCCCATCCCTCTCTCGTTTGATATCCGTCATCTTGTTGTAGAACTCCAGCAAGTTTGTCCACCAAGATTTCCCAGGCCAGGGCCGGGGTACGCGTGACAACAGTCATGGCAACACTGCCGACCATTGCAAGGTTTCGTTGCAGAACAAAAGCCGGATAATGAGGACAAACTGCCAGCACTAATTTCTGCAATGAATCAATGTATTCGCCTCAAGCTGATGCAACACGGGCAGCCCCCCCCCCAGCCACCTGCTGATATCCGTGCACGGAACACTTTGTGCACGTGTGTATACTCAGTCTTCATGTGCACAGTCACAGATGTACGGATGTGCACCTCCCCCAGCCACTTGGCGTACACCTTCCCCAGCCACCTGGCATGCACCTCCCCAGCCACCTGGCATGCACCCCCCAGCCACCTGGCGTGAACCTCCCCCAGCCACCTGGCGTACACCTTCCCCAGCCACCTGGCATGCACCTCCCCAGCCACCTGGCGTGCACCCCCCCAAGCCACCTGGCGTACACCTTCCCCAGCCACCTGGCGTACACCTTCCCCAGCCACCTGGTGTGCACCCCCCCCCCCAGCCACCTGGCGTGCACCCCCCCCAGCCACCTGGCGTACATCTTCCCCAGCCACCTGGCGTGCACCTCCCCAGCCACCTGGCGTGCACCCCCCCAGCCACCTGGCGTACACCTTCCCCAGCCACCTGGCGTACACCTTCCCCAGCCACTTGGCGTGCACCCCCCCAGCATGCTGGCGTGCACCCCCCCCCCAGCCACCTGGCGTGCACCCCCCCAGCCACCTGGCGTGCACCTCCCCAGCCACCTGGCGTGAACCTCCCCCAGCCACCTGGCGTGAACCTCCCCCAGCCACCTGGCGTGCACCCCCCCCCAGCCACCTGGCGTGCACCTCCCCAGCCACCTGGCGTACACCTTCCCCAGCCACCTGGCGTACACCTTCCCCAGCCACCTGGCGTACACCTTCCCCAGCCACCTGGCGTGCACCCCCCCCCAGCCACCTGGCGTGCACCCCCCCCAGCCACCTGGCGTACATCTTCCCCAGCCACCTAGCGTGCACCCCCCCCAGCCACCTGGCGTGCACCCCCCCCCCCAGCCACCTGGCGTGCACCTCCCCCAGCCACCTGGCGTGAACCTCCCCCAGCCACCTGGCGTGCACCTCCCCAGCCACCTGGCGTACACCTTCCCCAGCCACCTGGCATGCACCCCCCCCAGCCACCTGGCGTGCACCCCCCCCAGCCACCTGGCGTGAACCTCCCCCAGCCACCTGGCGTGCACCTCCCCAGCCACCTGGCGTACACCTCCCCCAGCCACCTGGCGTACACCTTCCCCAGCCACCTGCCATGCACCCCCCCAGCCACCTGGCGTACACCTTCCCCAGCCACCTGGCGTACACCTTCCCCAGCCACCTGGCGTGCACCTCCCCCCAGCCACCTGGCGTACACCTCACCCAGCCACCTGGCGTGCACCCCCCCCCCCGCCACCTGGCGTGAACCTCCCCCAGCCACCTGGCGTGCACCTCCCCAGCCACCTGGCGTACACCTCCCACAGCCACCTGGCGTAAACCTCCCACAGCCACCTGGCGTACACCTCCCCCAGCCACCTGGCGTACACCTCCCCCAGCCACCTGGCGTGCACCCCCCCCCAGCCACCTGGCGTGCACCTTCCCAGCCACCTGGCGTGAACCTCCCCCAGCCATCTGGCGTGAACCTCCCCCAGCCACCTGGCGTGCACCTCCCCAGCCACCTGGCGTACACCTTCCCCAGCCACCTGGCATGCACCCCCCCCAGCCACCTGGCGTGCACCCCCCCCAGCCACCTGGCGTGAACCTCCCCCAGCCACCTGGCGTGCACCTCCCCAGCCACCTGGCGTACACTTCCCCCAGCCACCTGGCGTACACCTTCCCCAGCCACCTGGCATGCACCCCCCCCAGCCACCTGGCGTACACCTTCCCCAGCCACCTGGCGTACACCTTCCCCAGCCACCTGGCGTGCACCTCCCCCCCAGCCACCTGGCGTACACCTCACCCAGCCACCTGGCGTGCACCCCCCCCCCGCCACCTGGCGTGAACCTCCCCCAGCCACCTGGCGTGCACCTCCCCAGCCACCTGGCGTACACCTCCCACAGCCACCTGGCGTAAACCTCCCACAGCCACCTGGCGTACACCTCCCCCAGCCACCTGGCGTACACCTCCCCCAGCCACCTGACGTACACCTTCCCCAGCCACCTGGCATGCACCTCCCCCCAGCCACCTGGCATGCACCTCCCCCCAGCCACCTGGCGTACACCTTCCCCAGCCACCTGGCATGCACCCCCCCCCAGCCACCTGGCGTACACCTTCCCCAGCCACCTGGCGTACACCTTCCCCAGCCACCTGGCGTGCACCCCCCCCCCCCCAGCCACCTGGCGTACACCTCCCCCAGCCACCTGGCGTGCACCCCCCCCAGCCACCTGGCGTGAACCTCCCTCAGCCACCTGGCGTGCACCCCCCCAGCCACCTGGCGTACACCTCCCCCAGCCACCTGGCGTACACGTCCCTCCCATCACTGGGTGTCTTAAAGCTCTTCATTACTGCCTAGCTCCTAACTATTCCTTCTTTATTTCCTCCGGCACTGATACTTATATAACGGGTTTGTTCCCATTTGCCATAGTATCTTTCATATTGTTAACAATATACCACATTCCTGCCCCAAGATACCAAATCCTTAACATATTTACCTGTCTCTGGGATGGTGTTCTGTACACGTTCCTCACCGGGGAATCACTTCCAACCAAAATTTGGTTATTTTCTGTTTTTACCGTTGTTCCTCGCCTGTCTGGTCCCACCTCCTCCAACCCGGACCCTGTCAGTCCTGGATCATATCGGATATTTATTTATATACAAGAAGGTACATTGGGGGTTAAGAGAGTACGTAGTAATGAGGATGATTTTACATTCTTGTAAAGCCACTAGCGGGCATAGTGTTTCTGGCATGACTCAAGATGGAGCTGACTCATGTCAGACGAGACTCATCTTGGACACGAGACTCATCCACACTCTCTGCTGCCACTTAACAAGGTAATATATTCCTGCTCTAATTATTGTATATTAAAGACACATCTCCCTTAGGAAAAAATATGCAATTTTTTTATATTTTAATGACTAAATTATTCAGATGATGCAACCCAGACAAGGTAATAACGAGGTGGAAGTCAGAGGAAGACAACGTACACAACCACTAAGCCAAATTCAAGAATTTAAGCTTTTATTTAATAAATGCAAATACAACACAGCAAGTCATGATACAAATTACAGCTACAAATATTTGAAGCAATTTGGTTACAGAATGTATCCTGTAGACCCAAGTTACCTTTTATCCGTCTGTGGCATAACCCACACTCCTTGGAGCACCACTATATTCCAAGCCGTCACCTGTATTCCTTCTTTAAATATTGAATTTTCGTTAGAAAATGGTCTATATATGTCACAATTTGTATACTTGTAACATACACGCAAATATATACATGCCCCCACGCACTGAGACGCATTGTGTAGTGCTCCTACCTCATGCTTGGCCTGGTCTGTAGGGTAGGGTAGGGTAGGGTAGGGTAGGGTAGGTTATCTTGATATGATTTCGGGGCTTAGCGTCCCCGCGGCCCGGTCCTCAACCAGGTCTCCTTTTTGTTACACTCCCCCAGGAAGCAGCCCGTGTCTAACTCCCAGGTACCTATTTACTGTTAGCTGAACAGAGCATCAGGTTGAGAGAAACTCTGCCCCATTTGTTTTCACCTCCACTGGGGATCGAACCCGGATCCTCAGGACTACGAGTCCCTAGCGCTGCCCACTCAGGTGTCAAGCCCTCAGGCCCCTGAGGATAGGGTAGGGAAGGTAGGATTGTTGTAAGGGCCAATACGACTTGCAGGAAGGGAGGAAGGGCAAGGTTTGGGATGAGTGATCTTTGCTAGAAAGAGGAGGAGGAGGGGGGGGGTGTAGGAGAGGTGTGTGGGAGACGGAGTTGGAGTGGGAGAGGGAGAGAAGAGCAAGAGGTGGGGAGAAGTGGGGGGGGGGGGGGAGTTAGGAAGGATGGGGAAGGGATAGTATAGGATGGGGAGGAGGAGGAGGGAGAGAGGTGGTCGACCCGCAGACCTCTTATATAACAGCCAATTTCCATCGGGACGCCTCATTACCTGAGCAGCCGTTGCTTTATAAGTCCCTCTCATGCAACTCCCTCCATCATGCAACTCCCTCCATCACCTTCAACCCGCCGCCTCCTCCCCCCCCCCCATACCACACCACCTCTTCAATCCTCCCCATAACCAAGCCGTCCACAAAATAAATAATATATGCTCCCCCAAGTCATAAATTACTTTAGAACTCTATCAACCAACCGGGGTTCGAAGGTGCATTAGGGCTCACCCCCTGGCGTGCACACTACTATAACCACTTAACCAGCGATTGCCCAGGAAGTGCAGGTTCAAATCCTGGTTGGGTCATAGGAGCTTGTAAGTGATTCACAGTTAGGGATCATTCAAGCTTTCTTTCACATTTGCCAGGCTCAGCGCGGGTCAAGTGTGCACCAAAATGTGATGCAACTGTGTGTCCAAACTGCACCATGAGAGTTGCTGTTCATTGGTCAGTCATGGAGTTAATGAGCTCCAGGGCTTAACAATCCTTATTGATAATCGCTGGTCAAGTGGTTATGGTAATGTGTGCACCAATGGGATGAGCCCCTGAGAATGCTGGTTCAAACCCTGGTCTCATCAAAGAGTTAAGTGAGTTATGGCTACGGAATCATTCAAATTTACACACACACACACACACACACACACACACACACACACACACACACACACACACACACAGGGGTCTCGCGGCTGATTCTCGGCGAAGGCGCAAACAAATGGGCAGAATTTCTTTTACACTTATGCCCATGTTCACCTAGCAGTAAATAGGTACCTGGGAGTTAAACAGCTGCTACGGGCTGCTTCCTCGAGGTGTGTACTCACCTATTTGTGCTTGGGGGGGTTGAGCTCTGGCTCTTTGGTCCCGCATCTCAACTGTCAATCAACAGGTGTACAGGTTCCTGAGCCTACTGGGCTCTATCATATCTACATTTGAAACTGTGTATGGAGTCAGCCTCCACCACATCACTTCCTAATACATTCCACCTGTTAACTACTCTGACACTGAAAAAGTTCTTTCTAACGTCTCTGTGGCCTATTTGGGTACTCAGTTTCCACCTGTGTCCCCTTGTTCGCATACCACCCGTGTTAAACAGTTTATCTTTATCTATCCTGTCGATTCCTCTTTTAATTTTGTACGTAGTGATCATGTCCTCTCCTCCTATCTCCTATCTTCCAGCGACGTTAGGTGCATTTCACACAGCCTTTCCTCATAACTCATGCCTCTTAGTTCTGGGACTAGCCTAGTGGCATACCTCTGAACTTTTTCCAGCTTAGTCCTCTGCTTGACAAGGTACGGGCTCCATGCTGGGACAGAATGTGTGTGTCTATATTCACCTAGTTGTATTCACCTAGTTGTGCTCTTTCGGCCCGCCTCTTAACTGTTACTAACTACTACTAATTCCCCCCCCCCATCACACACACACACCCACCCAGGAATACACACCAAATGAATTCCCTGATGACCCCTGGGCATCAGGGGTCTGGTAGCTGAGTGGACAGAGCGCGGGGCTTGTCAGCCTGTGGCCCGGGTTCGATTCTTGGACTAGGCAGAGACAAGTGGGCAGAGTTTCTTTCATCCTGATTCTCCTGTTCTCTAGCAGTAAACAGGTACCTGGGAGTTAGACAGCTGTTACGGGCTGCTTCTTGGGTGTGTGTGTGGAGGTGGGGGGGGGGGTAAGTTAGTAGTTATTAACAGTTGATTGATTGAAGGTTGAGAGGCGGCACCAAAGAACCAGAGCTCAACCCCTGCAAGCACAACTAGGTATATATATAATATATATATATATATATATATATATATATATATATATATATATATAATATATATATATATATATATAATATATATATATATATATAATATATATATATATATATATATATATATATATATATATTATATATATATATATATATATATATATATATATATATATATATATATATATATATATTTCATTGAATATGACCGCATATTCTGTATTTATTATTTTCTGGATTAGGGCTTCTATTCCTCTATTTACTTAGCATCAGGGCTTAATTGAAATAGGAGTTCTCCAAAACTCATTTTCGTACTTTTAAGGTGAAGAAAAGAAGTGATTTACTATAGAGTGTATTACACTTATTTATACACATTTTTGGTGTGTATAAGTAAGTGTAATACACTCTATAGTAAATCACTTCTTTTCTTCACCTTAAAAGTACGAAAATGAGTTTTGGAGAACTCCTATTTCAATTAAGCCCTGATGCTAAGAAAATAGTTAGAGGGATAGAAGCCCTAAACCAGAAAATAATAAATGCAGAATATGCGGTCATATTCAATGAAACATGTTTGAAAGAAAACCTGCTGCCAGTATACACCAATATATATATATATATATATATATATATATATATATATATAAACATCCCTTAACATGGGATGTTAAGGGATCCTGTACTTCAGTTGCAGAGTGCTTCTGGCAGTATGGGTTCGAGTCACTTCTGGAATGTGAGTTTTCAGTTATATATATATATATATATATATATATATATATATATATATATATATATATATATATATATATATATATATATATATATATATTATATATATATATATGTCTCATTGAATATGACCGCATATTCTGTATTTACTATCTTCTGATTTAGGGCTTCTATCCCTCTAACTATTTTCTTAGCATCAGGGCTTAATTGAAAGAGGAGTTCTCCAAAACTCATTTTCGTAATTTCAAGGTGAAGAAAAGAAGTGAATTACTATAGAATGTATTACACTTATTTATACAATTTGCACAAAGAAAAGAGTCAAGATTAAATAATACAATGGAAGTAAAACAAATGGAATAAATAATATAAAGAGATTGTAAAGCAGCTTAATATACCAGTTTTTGATAAAATATCTGAAGACCTTAGAGACAATAATTACGAAGTTTGTATTTGATTACCAAAATATGATTAGGAGAAGACTTTGCCATAACAAACACAGTATTAACAATAATAATAATGTGAGTAATGTTAATAATAACGATAAGATTGATGGTATTGTTAATAACGCTTTTGTTTGTATTAACAACACCAACAATAGTGGTGGTAGTGAAGGTAGTATAATGGGAGTAAAGGCAGCAATGTTAACGCTGATAATTATAATATAAAGAAGAACAATGGTGAGAGTTCTCCCAGTGATAAAAGCAGACTTAAAGAACTGAATGCTAAGCTTGCAGTTAAGATCAATTAAGATCTTGCCAGAGATCAATGATATTTCCAAGAGAAACAGAGTTCTGTGCAACTTACAGGAGCAAGCCCGTGAGCTCCTGCCTGTATAGAGGTTACCTCCCTGGGTGGATGACTCGTGCAGGATTATCATCAACCAGATGACAACGACAAAGTCCAACCACAAAAAATGATGCGAAAGTATCTTGAAAAAATTTATAATTTCAAATTTATCAAATTAGATCAAAACTACTCTGATGGGTCGTCTAATCTTACCAGTGGCAGAGCTGGTGCAGCATACACTGTAATTAGGAATAATGCATTTCAAAACGTAAATGAAGAAAAAGCACGTATTGAGACTATGCCTCTTCAACACATGCACAGCTAACTGCCATTGTTATGGCGTTAAGATTCCTTGAAAGAAATATCAACGGTGCAGTGATCTGCACTGGTACAAAAGCAGCGCTACAAAGCCTTGGTAAAAACAGGACAGAAAACCTTAAGATAGTTACTGAGATCAAGAGAGCTGTGAGAGTACTAACCACCCATGGAAGAGTCGTCAAGTTTCTGTGGATCCCCTCCCATGTTGGAATATGTGGGAATGAACGAGCAGATGTGCTGGCTGCTGAAGGCGCTGAAGGAGACCATATTGAATACTTCATACCCAAGACTCTACTACAAATTAGAGGTATTGTCAGGCAACATCACCGTGACAAGGTAACTGAGGAAAGGAGGATAGAAGCACAAACCACTGAACCTGTAAGATGGTACAACATGGTTGTAGCTGGCAATCCCAATCACTATGGACGACGAGGAGGAATACATGAACACAACTAACAGTGTTGTTGAAGACTGTTAACGACAGTCGAGGTACAGTTTTGTGTGTGACGTCATTGCCTCAAGAGCCAAATGCCAATACGTAAAATTATCAACCGTTATTTTGTTTATATAAAAGCTCAATGAACTCTTAGGCACAAAAGTACAATCATCTCCCGTTTTCACTAATCTACATATATTAATTTTTATTAACTGCTCTACAGTATTCTCCATTCGATAGGAGTGTGAATGATATAAACCGTTGTGTGGTGTTTTGACCAATGAAACTCGTCGTCATACAGCACTATCCATACGTAGTCTCCGTGGCGTAGTGGTAAGACACTCGCCTGGCGTTCCGCGAGCGCTTTGTCATGGGTTCGTATCCTGGCCTGGGAGGATTTACTGGGCACAGTTCCTAAACTGTAGCCTCTGTTTAACTCAACAGTAAAATGGGTACCTGGTTGTAAAAACGATTCTTCGCGGGGTCGTATCCCAGGGAACATAGGAATAAGGACTTGCCCGAAACGCTGCGCGTGCTGGTGGCTGGACAAGAATGTAACAACTCTTGTATATATAATAATAATAATATATAATATCTTTGTTCCGCACAATTCCCAGTGGGGGGGGGGGGGCGGGGGGGGTGATTATGTTAATTAAATTAGGATTATCTAGTGCTCTAATTTAATTTCTGTGATTTAATTCCATTTATTTACATCGTTAAACAACTTGATTATATAAACTTTTAGTAAATTTATAAAGAGTTTAGGTGTCGAGGAGATCCGTAGCCCTGACAAGGGTTGAGTAACATCACTCGCAGACCTGTGAGTGGCTGGTGTAAAGTGATGGGCTCACCATAGCCAGTGCTACTTGAAACTATTTGTTCCAAGTAACGAATCTTAAACAACATGGGGCATTTAGGGGCCTCATAGCCTGGTGGATAGCGCGCAGGACTCGTAATTCTGTGGCGCGGGTTCGATTCCCGCACGAGGCGGAAACAAATGGGCAAAGTTTCTTTCACCCTGAATGCCCCTGTTACCTAGCAGTAAATAGGTACCTGGGTGTTAGTCAGCTGTCACGGGCTGCTTCCTGGGGGTGGAAGGCCTGGTCGAAGACCGGGCCGCGGGGACACTAAAGCCCCGAAATCATCTCAAGATAACCTCAAGATAACATGGTGTAAAGTACGCTGCCTCTCCTTGTTGTTGCAACCTCCTCACTCTAAATTACTTGCTATCTTGACCCAATTTATGAAATCAGAAGTTAATGATTCACATTGAGCAAGGAAGAACTCTGAAGTAGTCGACAAGTTCTTTCTCTAGTTGATTGACCAGACCACACACTAGAAGGTGAAGGGACGACGACGTTTCGGTCCGTCCTGGACCATTCTCAAGTTGATTCTGCCACCTCTTGCTCTAGTTGAGTGCGATGTTGCGCTCACTACCACAGCCTCAACTGTAGTGTGCTGGCCAGGAACAGTAGCTAGCACTATGTTATTATTAACACAGATGTTAATAATAAGAGACGGAGACCTAAGGCTGTCCACAACTAGCCTTCCGGTTCTCTTCAGCAACAATAGCCATTTGTTACGGTTAATTTGTCGTGTAACCAGTGTCAGTTGTCACCTTCTTGGCCAAACAGCTCGGCCAAGATGGCCGGCCCTCCTACACTCTCTCACTCCAGTCAGTGTCAGGGTTGATAGTTATTAAAGTGTCAGTTGGGTTATAAATGGCAGTTATTTATGGCATCAAACTGACACGAATAATTTTTGTAAGTTGATAAAATGGTGTCCATTGTCCTCACTCTGATTTAATAACCAGACTTCATACAAAACAATTATAGGTTTTCAGTTGATTGGAGATGGAGGCAGGAAGCTCAGTTGACTGAGGTGAGGCAGGAAGCTCAGTTGACTGAGGTGAGGCAGGAAGCTCAGTTGACTGAGGTGAGGCAGGAAACTCTCGCGCCATCTATCTACCTATTTAACTATCCATCTATGAATCATGTACCTACTCATCTTTCTATCCATCCAACTATCTTTCCATCTATCTATCTATACGTCTACCCATCCATCTACCTACCCATCCACCCATCTGCTCACCCGTTTATCCATCTTTCTATTGTCTATCTGTCTCTCTCATACAAAATATAATTCTCATATGAGTGGGTGGTGGATAATGAGGGAAACACAATGGTGTGAAGTACTAATAAAAGTAATAGTTACTCTTCACTCTGGTAAAGAGTCGTGGCATGAGAAACCTTTGGGTGCGGATCGTCTGGTTTATGGGAGTACGGGCAAATTATGTTACAAAAGATTTACTTAAAGTATTTTTTTATTATTATTATTTTCTACCACAGACGTGGCCACACATTTACAATGCTAACCAGCATATATATATTTTCTTCTGTCCTCCATGGACAAGGTTAGAGATGTGTTAAACATATAGTTCAAGGGTTTATTGAACACTCAACCACAGAAGGTGATTCGGTGCTTTTAAAATGCTAAGCTAACCTACATACGTAAATACATAGATACACAGATTTACGAATGCCCTACATAAAGTGTTTGATGTGTCTTTTACATTAATGTGCATTTATAAAGGTGAAATGTAATTCTGATCAGCTTCCACATATACCTTATACACGCATACATATACATACACACACATACGTTCATATACATATATACATACATATATATACACACACATGCATTCACATACATTTGTCTCTTTTACTCTGACAGGGTGAGATAGCTCATAGAGAAACTAGTGTGCAATTAAGCACCTAATTACTGAAGGTGATTAAGATGCTTTTACAAGCTTAGGTTATATAGTTACATCACATACATACATTGTATAATTGATACATTACATGGTCAGTCTTGGATACAAGTCCAATATATCATCAAGTGTTCCAGTACTCATATAGTAATTACAGAGTTCAGCATACCTTAGCCCAGGAAGGCGAAAGTCAGTCAATATGGGACATTCTACAATATAATGTTCAAGAGAGTGCATGTTTCTCTTTCACAAAGTTGACACATTGCTCTTTATCCGTGAGAGGGAGGGGGGGGGGGAGTAATGGCTTCATCTGTTACACCATGCCAGGCTAACTTATCTCTGGTGGTGGTCACGGTTCAGGCTCCGTCATCCCGTGTCCAATTGCCGTCACGTTTAGTTATGATGGGTGGTCAGGGTGGTCTGTGGGGGCAGTGGTGGTCTGTGGGGACAGTGGTGGTGTGTGGGGACAGTGGTGGTCTGTGGGGACAGTGGTGGTGTGTGGGGACAGTGGTGGTGTGTGGGGACAGTGGTGGTGTGTGTGGGGACAGTGGTGGTGTGTGGGGACAGTGGTGGTCTGTGTGGGGACAGTGGTGGTCTGTGTGGGGACAGTGGTGGTGTGTGTGGGGACAGTGGTGGTGTGTGTGGACAGTGGTGGTGTGTGGGGACAGTGGTGGTCTGTGGGGACAGTGGTGGTGTGTGGGGACAGTGGTGGTGTGTGTGGGGACAATGGTGGTCTGTGGGGACAGTGGTGGTGTGTGGGGACAGTGGTGGTGTGTGGGGACAGTGGTGGTGTGTGTGGGGACAGTGGTGGTGTGTGGGGAGACAGTGGTGGTGTGTGGGGACAGTGGTGGTGTGTGGGGAGACAGTGGTGGTGTGTGGGGACAGTGGTGGTGTGTGGGGACAGTGGTGGTGTGTGGGGAGACAGTGGTGGTGTGTGGGGAGACAGTGGTGGTGTGTGGGGACAGTGGTGGTGTGTGTGGGGACAGTGGTGGTGTGTGGGGACAGTGGTGGTGTGTGGGGACAGTGGTGGTGTGTGTGGGGACAGTGGTGGTGTGTGGGGACAGTGGTGGTGTGTGGGGACAGTGGTGGTGTGTGGGGACAGTGGTGGTGTGTGGGGACAGTGGTGGTCTGTGTGGGGACAGTGGTGGTCTGTGGGGACAGTGGTGGTCTGTGTGGGGACAGTGGTGGTCTGTGGGGACAGTGGTGGTCTGTGTGGGGACAGTGGTGGTCTGTGTGGGGACAGTGGTGGTCTGCGGGGACAGTGGTGGTGTGTGTGGGGACAGTGGTGGTCTGTGTGGGGACAGTGGTGGTCTGTGTGGGGACAGTGGTGGTGTGTGTGGGGACAGTGGTGGTCTGTGTGGGGACAGTGCTGGTCTGTGTGGACAGTGGTGGTCTGTGTGGGGACAGTGGTGGTCTGTGTGGGGACAGTGGTGGTGTGTGGGGACAGTGGTGGTGTGTGTGGGGACAGTGGTGGTGTGTGTGGGGACAGTGGTGGTGTGTGGGGACAGTGGTGGTGTGTGGGGACAGTGGTGGTGTGTGTGGGGACAGTGGTGGTCTGTGGGGACAGTGGTGGTCTGTGGGGACAGTGGTGGTCTGTGTGGGAACAGTGGTGGTCTGTGTGGGGACAGTGGTGGTCTGTGTGGGGACAGTGGTGGTCTGTGGGGACAGTGGTGGTCTGTGGGGACAGTGCTGGTCTGTGTGGGGACAGTGGTGGTCTGTGTGGGGACAGTGGTGGTCTGTGTGGGGACAGTGGTGGTCTGCGGGGACAGTGGTGGTGTGTGTGGGGACAGTGGTGGTCTGTGTGGGGACAGTGGTGGTGTGTGGGGACAGTGGTGGTCTGTGTGGACAGTGGTGGTGTGTGTGGGGACAGTGGTGGTCTGTGTGGGGACAGTGGTGGTCTGTGTGGACAGTGGTGGTGTGTGGGGACAGTGGTGGTCTGTGTGGGGACAGTGCTGGTCTGTGTGGACAGTGGTGGTGTGTGGGGACAGTGGTGGTCTGTGTGGGGACAGTGCTGGTCTGTGTGGACAGTGGTGGTGTGTGGGGACAGTGGTGGTCTGTGTGGGGACAGTGCTGGTCTGTGTGGACAGTGGTGGTGTGTGGGGACAGTGGTGGTCTGTGTGGACAGTGGTGGTGTGTGGGGACAGTGGTGGTCTGTGTGGGGACAGTGCTGGTCTGTGTGGACAGTGGTGGTGTGTGGGGACAGTGGTGGTGTGTGTGGGGACAGTGGTGGTCTGTGTGGGGACAGTGGTGGTGTGTGGGGACAGTGGTGGTCTGTGGGGACAGTGGTGGTGTGTAGGGACAGTGGTGGTCTGTGTGGGGACAGTGCTGGTCTGTGTGGACAGTGGTGGTGTGTGGGGACAGTGGTGGTCTGTGGGGACAGTGGTGGTCTGTGGGGACAGTGGTGGTGTGTGTGGGGACAGTGGTGGTCTGTGTGGGGACAGTGGTGGTCTGCGGGGACAGTGGTGGTGTGTGTGGGGACAGTGGTGGTGTGTGTGGGGACAGTGGTGGTGTGTGTGGGGACAGTGGTGGTGTGTGGGGACAGTGGTGGTCTGTGTGGGGACAGTGGTGGTCTGCGGGGACAGTGGTGGTGTGTGTGGGGACAGTGGTGGTCTGTGGGGACAGTGGTGGTCTGTGTGGGGACAGTGGTGGTCTGTGGGGACAGTGGTGGTCTGTGGGGACAGTGGTGGTCTGTGTGGGGACAGTGGTGGTCTGTGTGGGGACAGTGGTGGTCTGTGTGGGGACAGTGGTGGTCTGTGTGTGGACAGTGGTGGTCTGTGGGGACAGTGGTGGTGTGTGGGGACAGTGGTGGTGTGTGGGGACAGTGGTGGTCTGTGTGGGGACAGTGGTGGTCTGTGTGGGGACAGTGGTGGTCTGTGGGGACAGTGGTGGTCTGTGGGGACAGTGGTGGTGTGTGGGGACAGTGGTGGTGTGTGGGGACAGTGGTGGTGTGTGGGGACAGTGGTGGTCTGTGGGGACAGTGGTGGTCTGTGTGGGGACAGTGGTGGTCTGTGGGGACAGTGGTGGTCTGTGTGGGGACAGTGGTGGTGTGTGTGGGGACAGTGGTGGTGTGTGGGGACAGTGGTGGTGTGTGTGGGGACAGTGGTGGTGTGTGTGGGGACAGTGGTGGTGTGTGGGGACAGTGGTGGTGTGTGGGGACAGTGGTGGTGTGTGTGGGGACAGTGGTGGTCTGTGGGGACAGTGGTGGTCTGTGGGGACAGTGTTGGTGTGTGGGGACAGTGGTGGTGTGTGTGGGGACAGTGGTGGTGTGTGGGGACAGTGGTGGTGTGTGGGGACAGTGGTGGTCTGTGGGGACAGTGGTGGTCTGTGGGGACAGTGGTGGTGTGTGGGGACAGTGGTGGTGTGTGTGGGGACAGTGCTGGTCTGTGGGGACAGTGGTGGTCTGTGGGGACAGTGGTGGTCTGTGGGGACAGTGGTGGTCTGTGGGGACAGTGGTGGTCTGTGGGGACAGTGGTGGTCTGTGTGGGGACAGTGGTGGTCTGTGTGGGGACAGTGGTGGTCTGTGGGGACAGTGGTGGTGTGTGTGGGGACAGTGGTGGTCTGTGGGGACAGTGGTGGTCTGTGGGGACAGTGGTGGTCTGTGGGGACAGTGGTGGTCTGTGTGGGGACAGTGGTGGTGTGTGTAGGGACAGTGGTGGTGTGTGGGGACAGTGGTGGTCTGCGGGGACAGTGGTGGTGTGTGGGGACAGTGGTGGTGTGTGTGGGGACAGTGGTGGTGTGTGGGGACAGTGGTGGTGTGTGTGGGGACAGTGGTGGTGTGTGGGGACAGTGGTGGTGTGTGTGGGGACAGTGGTGGTCTGTGGGGACAGTGGTGGTGTGTGGGGACAGTGGTGGTGTGTGGGGACAGTGGTGGTCTGTGGGGACAGTGCTGGTCTGTGGGGACAGAACAGTGACGGTGCGGAACAATATAAACGGTGACACAGTGAAACAATATTGCTTCGTCTTGTTTCCATTTTACGTTTAAAAAGTCAAATAATTAAATAGAAAACGTATATATTATGTTTTCATTTTAAATGAAATTAAAAATTAATGTAAACTTTTATGTTCAGATTTTATAAACGAAACAACATTTATGTACTTATTTAAACCTCTATATTTCTTATGTTAGGATTTGGAAGGCAAAATAATATATTTTAAATACTGAACATATAATGATTTGGTCCATGTTAAGGGGGGTCTTTTTTAGTGTGCTCGCCCCCCCCCCTCATCCATAACTTTAGAACCTGGCCACGCCACTGTATGGCAACTTTGTCATCATTAAGCTGGACATGGCAACTTTATCATCATCACACTGGACATGGCAACTTTATCATCATCAAGCTGGACATGGCAACTTTATCATCATCAAGCTGGACATGGCAACTTTATCATCATCAAGCTGGACATGGCAACTTTATCATCATCAAGCTGGACATGGCACCTTTATCATAATCACGCTGGACATGGCAACT
This sequence comes from Procambarus clarkii, assembly GCF_040958095.1. Lineage (NCBI taxonomy): Eukaryota > Metazoa > Arthropoda > Malacostraca > Decapoda > Cambaridae > Procambarus > Procambarus clarkii. The sequence goes on from NC_091171.1 coordinate 4,880,265, forward strand.
TTATCATAATCACGCTGGACATGGCAACTTTATCATCATCACGCTGGACATGGCAACTTTGTCATCATCCTGCTGGGCATGGCAACTTTATCATCATCACAGTGGACATGGCAACTTTATCATCATCAAGCTGGACATGGCAACTTTATCATCATCAAGCTGGACATGGCAACTTTATCATCATCAAGCTGGACATGGCAACTTTATCATCATCAAGCTGGACATGGCAACTTTATCATCATCAAGCTGGACATGGCAACTTTATCATCATCAAGTTGGACATGGCAACAATATCATCATGAAGCGAGACATGGCAACACAGTTAACCTGATGATTTCTCATAATCTGGGCCAAGAAGCCAACTGGGGGAAATTTTACCCACTATATCTATATTATTATCTAAGAAATGTATTATTTTTACATTATATGTAAATCAATATCAAGATCATCTCAGAATCACTACAGATTCATTATACATCTGGATCCTCCATGACAGTGCCACCTATGATCACGTAGGGCCATAGGGAACTTGGTGTCTACGTGACTGTGCATGATTTCTAAAGAATCTAGAACCTTCGAGAAGAATATCTTAATTAAAAACGATTGGAACATCAATCGATTTCCGGTAGAGGAATAAATCAATTCCTTTTGTCGGAAAATCCGACACCATTTAATATATCATACAGACAGATAATAGCTGTATTGTATAAACAAGTTAACCCATAGAAAACGTAACTTGTAGTGGAATTACCGTCTAAAGAAAATGGGATATCATCACCACATACTATTATAATCACCACCTATTATGGTGGGAATTATTCTTAAATACATTAGTCTTTGGACTTCACCATCAGAAAAACATCTCATATAAATTAACTTAATTATCAGTATTAAAGTAGAGTAAATGTGACCCTTCTATCACTTATTAACATCTGGACAATGTAAGCTAGGCGTCAGGAGGAAGGAGGGGCAGCCATTGTTGTTGTGTCACCTCCGAGACGTGTGGAGCAAATTCGGCTCCTATCATATCTGGACAATGTCGGCCAGTAGCGTCAATAGTATGGAGTGTTAGACATTGCCATTGTTTATACTAGACCAGAGGCACACGGGAGCAAATACGGCTCCTGTTAATTTTACTTGGACGTAGTGTTATGGAAACCAAAGGTGTACCATCTTCAACACGCTGTCAACAAATCAAGTTAAGTGTTCTTTCCGAAACCCATTATCTATCATTAGTGGCCATTAATGTCATTGGGTAGGGTGATTCCGTTAGATCACGAAATCGCCTCATACTAAAGGTAATTAAGCCAGGTCTTCATTGTTCCATGTACAGTATTTTCTCAGACATACTTGTCATATATAGGTATCTGGCTTTACAGCTAGCGCCCTTTTGACAGGTCAAGACGAGGAAGCAAGATTTTGTGCACCAGTTACTGGGTGATGGAAGCTACCTCAAAGAGGATAATTTGGTGTCTACACCCTAGTTATACCTGGTGGACTAACCTGCTGTACTATAAGATAAGGAACCTTTTCAATGTATGTAGTCTATTACTGTAGTTTGATTGGCTGCATATATATTTAATTAATATAAACCCCCCCTAATGTGTAGAGGATCGATTTGTGAGATTATGAGATTATTGCAGAAATACAGTCCACTTATCATTATACAAATTGCTATCGAAGTATATAAATTAACGTAAATATAAATTCATATAAATTAAATAAATATAAATCTCACACGTCGGTTCCCACACCTTTATAATTATCAATAGTACTAGCGAGTACTATTTATAATCTTTAAATCTTATATCGAATTATATTATAATCACATCTCAATCATATGTTTAGACAGTAAAACTAATCAATCAATATTCATTGAAGGCTTCCGTGCTCAGGGAGCATACAGAGTGACAACGTGCGGGGCATTGCGAACTTTATTCAGCTTAGGATAACTTATTCAGTTATCTTTATCACCAGTAATTACTCTCTAGAACAGGGGGAGTACCTGGACAATATATCTACAAGGAAAATTCCTAATACATTAGCTAAATAAGAGTGGAGAAGACCGAGTAACGCAGCCTCCATCTCCAACAATCAACTTGATCTCATCCTACTGCAAACGCAATTAAGGACAATCAATTAGCAACGCTACCAGAGCATTATACAGCAAAGCTGTGATATAAAATATAGTGCCTGGACTCGTCAAGAGAGTTATCCAGTCTGGCAGACTTGTCAGACGGCACTCGGCATTCACACACAAGTATATTGAGTTATTTTAAGAGTGTTAATTGGCCAATTGCATGCTTGATATATACAATAAGTCTGTTTGTCGTTACAGGGTGAGCCAATGCCTCATATTTCAGTAAGTTTATTAATATATTAATAACCGAATCTCTTCTCGGTGACCTGACACTTGTGAGGTAGACATAACCTCATGAGTGTCACTTGTCTGAGAAGAGATCCAGTCAAGCTGATTGGATCTTCATATAAATTGAAAATATATCTATATATATAATTGATCATATATATTGAGTTAACGATAGCTTACTTAGTTATCATATAAGTTTATCCTATTGAATATAATCGCTTGTACTTAGTTAATAGTGCTTAGACCACATATAAGGTAATTTGATTGTAAATTAATAAACATCGTACTTCTACAATATAAATTGTTGTGTTTATAGTATAAGAATATTGGTTGTTATAGTTATGGTACTAGGCTGGAATGTTTACATGTTTAGAGTCCTGATTTAAACAGAACCAGTGTTACCTCTGTTCTTTTTCCTGTTACTATCCCCTCTACTACACCTTGCCTTGCACACCTTTTGTCTTGCTCCTCACCTCTCTCTCTCTCTCTCTCTCTCTCTCTCTCTCTCTCTCTCTCTCTCTCTCTCTCACTCTCTCTTGCCTATTTATTGACGTCATCCCCTTCCCTCATCACAATCAATTTGAGAATGGTCCAGGACGGACCGAAACGTCGTCGTCCCTTCATTTTCTAGTGTGTGGTCTGGTCAACAGAACCAGTGTTCAGTTATAGAACTGAATTATTAAATCTTATCCTTGTATTAACAACACAAGTTAATGTGAGATACTTGTCTACAGGTGGATTGTGGATCTTCAATCATCTTCTCCATTCACCCTTAGGACCCCACCTGACCCTTACAGTCCACAGTCTGTCATTAGGAAAAGAGGAGCTAGGATTTACGACCCTAGAAACTTTAGTTGCATTAATTTTGCATAGAGTAATTTTTAATTTAGTACAGTACAAGTTCCTAGTAGTTCTCCTCTCACAGTAATCCTAACAAGGTTTTCCCACACCAACTAGGCCTACTTTACAGAGGCCAACAAGTGATCTTTCCCAGGATGACAAACCCACAATAGTTACTCAAGTCCTGAGTATTCTTTTACTGATCGGTGAACAGAGGGATCAGGTGGAAATATATTTTGTCCAATCGCTTATGTCCTGCAGCAGGAATCGAACTCAGGACCAGCTCACCCGTACCTATGAAGTGCCAAGGGGTCTAGGTTGAGGTAGTTTTCACAACTCTGTCATTACCAATACTCATTAGCCCCCCCCCCCCAAAAAAAAGCAGGACAAAAATAGACTTTCAGTTCCAGTTAAGACTCTGAAATCTGACAATGACGAAAATTTGATATTTTCATTTCAAATTTAAGAAATTTGAAATTGTATGTACTTTTCATGCATGGAGAGTACACAGTATGATCTTATAAGCATTAAATATATTAAAGAAAATCAAACTATAAATTCACAAATTCCGTCCATATTTCTCGAATAAAAAAGAAAGAAATAAACATTATGAGACCGCTGGCTACTCTTTCTCACTGACCCACAGACCGCTGGCCACACTTACACCGACCCCACCTCCCAGCAACAGCAACAACAGCAACAACAGCAGCGACAACAGCAACAACAGCAGCGACAACAGCAACAACAGCAGCGACAACAGCAACAACAGCAGCGACAACAGCAACAGCAGCGACCGCAGCAACAACAGCAGCTTCAGGAGCAACAGTAACAGCAGCGAAAGCAACAGCAACAGCAGCGAAAGCAACAGCAACAGCAGCGAAAGCAACAGCAACAGCAGCGAAAGCAACAGCAACAGCAGCGAAAGCAACAGCAGCAACCCCCCCCCCCCTTCCCCCCGGGGCGGGGATCACATCCTACCGTTTCTGGCGATAAGATCGAAATAACTTTATCTGGCAAGACAATCACAGACGAATTCTATTGGCTGCCAATTTTTATTGTTGCCGCCCGAGTATATTGATGTGTGGCGGGCACGCAGCCCCAACTGCTGGCCCGCACCGTGTCCCCATCTGATGTGTGGCGGGCACGCAGCCCCAACTGCTGGCCCGCACCGTGTCCCCATCTGATGTGTGGCGGGCACGCAGCCCCAACTGCTGGCCCGCACCGTGTCCCCATCTGATGTGTGGCGGGCACGCAGCCCCAACTGCTGGCCCGCACCGTGTCCCCATCTGTGTGGCGGGCACGCAGCCCCAACTGCTGGCCCGCACCGTGTCCCCATCTGTGTGGCGGGCACGCAGCCCCAACTGCTGGCCCGCACCGTGTCCCCATCTGTGTGGCGGGCACGCAGCCCCAACTGCTGGCCCGCACCGTGTCCCCATCTGTAACGTGGCTATTGTAGACGTCAAGCACACGTATCATCAGCCGTGACCAGTGATGGATGGGCAGGATTCGCCATACGCCGACGCCTGCACGACACCATTCTAAGGGCGCCATCTGCCGCCTCGGAGAGCCTCCAGTGCCAGCGGTGGCACTCCAAGCCTCCCGAAGGAGGCTTGGAGTGCCTCCCGACTAACACAAAGCCACAACAGTCGACTAACTCCAAGGTACACATTAACTATTGGGTAAACACAGTCACCCAGAGTACAGAAACGTGCCCAAACGACTGCGTTAAAGTATAGGAGGACCTGGACACAATGAAAATATGGTCATCAAGAACATGCCGAGTTGTTGAGTCCTCCCCGCCACTTAGGGTGGACGGTAGACCGATGGTCTCACTTCATGCAGGTCGGAGTTCAATCCCCGATCATCCATCAATCCAGAGGGCTCCATCAACCACCAGGGCTCCATCAGCCAGGAGGGCTCCATCAACCACCAGGGCTCCATCAACCACCAGGGCTCCATCAACCACCAGGGCCCCATCAACCACCAGGGCTCCATCAACCACCAGGGCTCCATCAACCACCAGGGCTCCATCAACCACCAGGGCCCCATCAACCACCAGGGCTCCATCAACCACCAGGGCTCCATCAACCACCAGGGCTCCATCAACCACCAGGGCTCCATCAACCACCAGGGCTCCATCAACCACCAGGGCTCCATCAACCACCAGGGCTCCATCAACCACCAGGGCCCCATCAACCACCAGGGCTCCATCAACCACCAGGGCTCCATCAGCCAGGAGGGCTCCATCAACCACCAGGGCTACATCAACCAACAGGGCTCCATCAACCACCAGGGCCCCATCAACCACCAGGGCTCCATCAACCACCAGGGCTCCATCAACCACCAGGGCTCCATCAACCACCAGGGCTCCATCAACCACCAGGGCTCCATCAACCACCAGGGCTCCATCAACCACCAGGGCTCCATCAACCACCAGGGCCCCATCAACCACCAGGGCTCCATCAACCACCAGGGCTCCATCAACCACCAGGGCTCCATCAACCACCAGGGCTCCATCAACCACCAGGGCTCCATCAACCACCAGGGCTCCATCAACCACCAGGGCCCCATCAACCACCAGGGCTCCATCAACCACCAGGGCTCCATCAACCACCAGGGCTCCATCAACCACCAGGGCTCCATCAACCACCAGGGCTCCATCAACCACCAGGGCCCCATCAACCACCAGGGCTCCATCAACCACCAGGGCTCCATCAATCACCAGGGCTCCATCAACCACCAGGGCTCCATCAACCACCAGGGCTCCATCAACCACCAGGGCTCCATCAACCACCAGGGCTCCATCAACCACCAGGGCTCCATCAACCACCAGGGCTCCATCAACCACCAGGGCCCCATCAACCACCAGGGCTCCATCAACCACCAGGGCTCCATCAACCACCAGGGCTCCATCAGCCAGGAGGGCTCCATCAGCCAGGAGGGCTCCATCAACCACCAGGGCTCCATCAGCCAGGAGGGCTCCATCAACCACCAGGGCTCCATCAACCACCAGGGCTCCATCAACCACCAGGGCTCCATCAACCACCAGGGCCCCATCAACCACCAGGACTCCATCAAAAACCAGGGCTCCATCAACCACCAGGGCCCCATCAACCACCAAGGCTCCATCAACCACCAGGGCTCCATCAACCACCAGGGCTCCATCAACCACCAGGGCCCCATCAACCACCAGGGCTCCATCAACCACCAGGGCTCCATCAACCACCAGGGCTCCATCAACCACCAGGGCCCCATCAACCACCAGGGCTCCATCAACCACCGGGGCTCCACCAAACAACGCCAGCATGTGCGTGGTGAGGCGTGAGGTCGGGCCAGCCCTGCCTGCCCAACCTCACCATTAATAACTCACCAGGACATCCAACTCGAACCCCAACCCATCCTCTGGCTCCTGGTCCGTAGCGGGGAACCACCTAACCACTACCGATCCCCGCACCAGGCGTGAGTGACCGCCACAGCCGTCATCCCCCCGGCCGCTGCCATCCTCGCCGGCCGCTGCCATCAAAGGTCGCGGTGGTAGTGGTATATAGTGAAGGTATACAGTGGTATACAGTGAAGGCCGCCTCCACCCTCGTGGTGGTGGAGGCGGCCACCACCACAGTCCTCCTCCACGTTTCAGATAACATTATTCATAATGAGTCTGTGTGTCTGCCTACCTCAGAGGTGTCCATAGTGGGGGAGGGGATAGTTGTGTGGTGAGGGAGGATAGTTGTGTGGTGAGGGAGGATAGTTGTGTGGTGAGGGGGGGATAGGTGGGTGGTGATGGGGGATAGGTGGGTGGTGAGGGGAGATAGTTGTGTGGTGAGGGGGGATAGGTGTGTGGTGAGGGGGGATAGTTGGTTGACGAACAATGAAGACATTACCAGAGACATTACAATATCAGATACCACATACTCAGGTCACAAGCTCATTGAAGAGCAAACGACCATCAACACTCAGAATAGAGCTAAAACGTTGATAAAGCGAGAGGGGCTATTCAGTAAATTCAATTTTAATAATAAAAGGATAGACTGGGAGATAATAAACAGGAAATTTGAAAACATTCCACGGGAAACTGCTCTAAGTAATACAAGTCCTACAGAAGGAATAGAAAAACTGACTTCGGAAGCGTATCAAGTCTGTCTGAAACATGTTCCTTTGAGGAAAGCCAGAAAGAGATCCAACGTAGAAAGAGAACGCAGACGACACTATAAACGCAGGACAAAAATAACGGAACTGCTTATGCAGACACGAATTTCCCGTCAAAGTAGGAATAATTTAAATAGGGAGATTGAAGAAATCGAGCAGAAATTGAAACCCTCATATCAAATTGAAGAAAGGCAGTAAGAACAGAGAGCAATTCAGGAAATAAAGAAAAATCCAAAATACTTCTTCACATATGCGAAATCAAAAGCAAAAACCACTGCCAGTATTGGACCTATTCGTACAAGTGAAGGTTCATACACGGAGGATAACAAAGAAATTAGTGAAATCCTAAAAAAAGGAGTATGAGGACATGTTTAGCACTCCAATAAACAACATGAAAGTGGAAGATCCAGACAATTTCTTTATGCAGGATATCCAAACCCTGTAAATATAACTGCTATCAACACGAGCGCACTAGACTTCGAAAGAGAAATTGAAAACATGCCCATGCACTCAACCCCAGGTCCAGATTCATGGAATTCAATATTTATAAAGAAATGCAAAGTGCTGGTAGCACAGGCACTCAGTATAGTGTGGAGGAAGAGCTTGGACACGGGGGAGATACCAGATGCACTTAAAGTAGCTGACATAGCCCCTCTACACAAGGGAGGGAGCAAAGCATTGGCAAAGAATTATAGACCAGTTGCACTAACATCGCACATCATAAAAGTATTTGAGAGAGTGATTAGGAGTCAGGTCACCAATTTCATGGAGACCAATGACCTTCATAACCCAGGCCAACATGGATTTCGAGCGGGAAGATCGTGCCTCTCACAGCTACTTGAGCACTACGACAAAGTCACTGAGGCATTAGAAGAAAAACAGAATGCTGATGTGATATACACGGACTTTGCAAAGGCTTTCGATAAATGTGACCATGGCGTGATAGCACACAAAATGAAGTCAATGGGAATAACCGGTAAAGTAGGACGCTGGATACTCAGTTTTCTGTCAAACAGGACTCGGCGAGTAACGGTCAACCATATAAAATCTAGTCCGAGCGCAGTTAAAAGCTCTGTACCTCAGGGTACAATCCTTGCACCGCTGCTTTCCTTATTCTCATATCAGATATAGACAAAAATACAAGTCACAGCTTCGTATCATCCTGTGCAGATGACACAAAAATCAGCATGAAAATTACCTCGGCTGAGGACATTGAAAAACTTCAAGCTGATATTAATAAAGTTTTCGACTGGGCATCAGAAAATAACATGATGTTTAACAGTGATAAATTCCAGGTACTCAGGTACAGCAAAAATGAGGACCTTAAACATAATACAGGGTACAAAACACAATCAAATGTGCCCATAGTAGGAAAACAGCATGTAAAGGATTTGGGAATAATGATGTCTGACGACCTAACGTTTAGGGAGCATAACCAAGCAAATATTGCGACAGCCAGAAAAATTATAGGATGGATTACGAGAACTTTCAAATCCAGGGATCCCATCACAATGGTTGTACTCTTCAAGTCACTTGTGCTGTTTCGTCTCGAGTACTGCTCAGTACTCACTTCCCCCTTCAGAGCAGGAGAGATTGCTGAAATAGAGGGAATACAGAGAACATATACGGCAAGCATAGACGCAATAAAGCACCTAAATTATTGGGATCGTCTCAAAGCTCTCCAAATGTACTCACTAGAAAGGAGATGAGAGAGATATCAAATAATATACACCTGGAAGATACTGGAGGGCCAAGTACCAAATCTACACAGTAAAATAACAAAATACTGGAGTGAACGATATGGAAGAAAATGCAGAATAGAACCAGTGAAGAGCAAAGGTGCCATAGGCACAATCAGAGAACACTGTATAAACATCAGAGGTCCGCGGTTGTTCAACGTCCTCCCAGCGAGCATAAGAAATATTGCCGGAACAACCGTGGACATCTTCAAGAGGAAACTAGATTTATTCCTCCAAGGAGTGCCGGACCAACCGGGCTGTGGTGGGTATGTGGGCCTGCGGGCCGCTCCAAGCAACAGCCTGGTGGACCAAACTCTCACAAGTCAAGCCTGGCCTCGGGCCGGGCTTGGGGAGTAGAAGAACTCCCAGAACCCCATCAACCAGGTATCAACCAGGTGAGGGGATAGTTGGGTGGTGAGGGGATAGTTGGGTGGTGAGGGGATAGTTGGGTGGTGAGGGGATAGTTGGTCCAGTACTGTGGTGTTGACAGTGGTCCAGTACTGTGGTGACAGTGGTCCAGTACTGTGGTGGTGGCAATGGTCCAGTACTGTGGTGGTGACAGTGGTCCAGTACTGTGGTGGTGACAGTGGTCCAGTACTGTGGTGGTGGCAATGGTCCAGTACTGTGGTGGTGACAGTGGTCCAGTACTGTGGTGGTGGCAATGGTCCAGTACTGTGGTGTTGACAGTGGTCCAGTACTGTGGTGGTGACAGTGGTCCAGTACTGTGGTGGTGACAGTGGTCCAGTACTGTGGTGGTGACAATGGTCCAGTACTGTGGTGGTGACAGTGGTCCAGTACTGTGGTGGTGGCAATGGTCCAGTACTGTGGTGTTGACAGTGGTCCAGTACTGTGGTGACAGTGGTCCAGTACTGTGGTGGTGGCAATGGTCCAGTACTGTGATGGTGACAGTGGTCCAGTACTGTGGTGGTGACAATGGTCCAGTACTGTGGTGGTGACAGTGGTCCAGTACTGTGATGGTGACAGTGGTCCAGTACTGTGGTGTGACAATGGTCCAGTACTGTGGTGGTGACAGTGGTCCAGTACTGTGATGGTGACAGTGGTCCAGTACTGTGGTGGTGGCAATGGTCCAGTACTGTGATGGTGACAGTGGTCCAGTACTGTGGTGGTGACAATGGTCCAGTACTGTGGTGTTGACAGTGGTCCAGTACTGTGGTGTTGACAGTGGTCCAGTACTGTGGTGACAGTGGTCCAGTACTGTGGTGGTGGCAATGGTCCAGTACTGTGATGGTGACAGTGGTCCAGTACTGTGGTGGTGACAATGGTCCAGTACTGTGGTGGTGACAGTGGTCCAGTACTGTGGTGGTGGCAATGGTCCAGTACTGTGGTGTTGACAGTGGTCCAGTACTGTGGTGGTGACAGTGGTCCAGTACTGTGGCGGTGACAGTGGTCCAGTACTGTGGTGTTGACAGTGGTCCAGTACTGTGGTGTTGCTGACTCGTGTACGAGATCTTGCCCACCTAATTAATGTAAACAAAGCCACCATGAGTAAGGCACACTTTACACTAAAGCTATCCAAACAGGTGATGTAAACACACATATAGGCAACAGTTCACAAGGATCTGGGATTCCACCCTGGACCCAGAGAGTCCCTCACTCATATGTCGACCAAGTCGCCCCAAACTTGGTCCCCACCATCAACGTCCATTATCAAAGTCCCTATACTTAAGATAGCACACACATGTCGATCCAGCAAGATATCCCATGATGTAGAGAGGTGAAGCCTCACCCTCCCGGACTCCCGACCATAACCAAGAAGAATTATAATACAACAACAAATGTATATAACACGAAACACTCGCAGATCAGACACGCAGGTCCCAGATACCCGAATTAACGACCATTGATCCATGTTTCTAATCTTGTAAACGTCACGAGGCCAAACAAGCCGCCGAGCCCCGTGCTCTAATTCACAATTGTACTCACAAACGAATTAGTTTTTTGTGCGCCCTTGAGGCTGGGAGCGATGCTCCGATGTACTGTCAAAGTGTGTAGCAATTAATGCTGCTCTCAGCGGAGCTCTTGTTGATGGAGGTGGCGATCACTGGCTCAAGAGTTCTCTCACACGCACCCCGCTGCTCCTCACAACTACTCTTACTCTGCTCAAGAGTTCTCTCACACGCACCCCGCTGCTCCTCACAACTACTCTTACTCTGACCAAGAGTTCTCTCACACGCACCCCGCTGCTCCTCACAACTACTCTTACTCTGACCAAGAGTTCTCTCACACGCACCCCGCTGCACCTCACAACTACTCTTACTCTGCTCAAGAGTTCTCTCACACGCACCCCGCTGTTCCTCACAACTACTCTTACTCTGCTCAAGAGTTCTCTCTCACACTAACTACTCTCTTCTGCTTAGACTTTTTTTTCTCAGGTTCTCAAGAGCTCAGGTTATCTGGTACAAACTTTCTGGTAATCTGCATCTCTGGTTAATAATAGTAGTGTTGCTGGCAGCACTAAGTGTTGCTGGCAGCACTAAGTGTTGCGGGCAGCACTAAGTGTTGCGGGCAGCACTAAGTGTTGCGGACAGCACTAAGTGTTGCGGGCAGCACTAAGTGTTGCGGGCAGCACTAAGTGTTGCGGGCAGCACTAAGTGTTGCGGGCAGCACTAAGTGTTGCGGGCAGCACTAAGTGTTGCGGGCAGCACTAAGTGTTGCGGGCAGCACTAAGTGTTGATGGCAGCACTAAGTGTTGATGGCAGCGCTAAGTGTTGATGGCAGCACTAAGTGTTGATGGCAGCACTAAGTGTTGCGGGCAGCACAAAGTGTTGATGGCAGCACTAAGTGTTGATGGCAGCACTAAGTGTTGCGGGCAGCACTAAGTGTTGCGGGCAGCACTAAGTGTTGATGGCAGCACTAAGTGTTGCGGGCAGCACTAAGTGTTGCGGGCAGCACTAAGTGTTGATGGCAGCACTAAGTGTTGATGGCAGCACTAAGTGTTGCGGGCAGCACTAAGTGTTGCGGGCAGCACTAAGTGTTGATGGCAGCACTAAGTGTTGCGGGCAGCACTAAGTGTTGATGGCAGCACTAAGTGTTGATGGCAGCACTAAGTGTTGATGGCAGCACTAAGTGTTGATGGCAGCACTAAGTGTTGATGGCAGCACTAAGTGTTGATGACAGCACTAAGTGTTGATGGCAGCACCAAGTGTTGATGGCAGCACTAAGTGTTGATGGCAGCACTAAGTGTTGATGGCAGCACTAAGTGTTGCGGGCAGCACTAAGTGTTGATGACAGCACTAAGTGTTGATGGCAGCACCAAGTGTTGATGGCAGCACTAAGTGTTGATGGCAGCACTAAGTGTTGATGGCAGCACTAAGTGTTGCGGGCAGAACTAAGTGTTGATGGCAGCACTAAGTGTTGATGGCAGCACTAAGTGTTGATGGCAGCACTAAGTGTTGCGGGCAGCACTAAGTGTTGCGGGCAGTACTAAGTGTTGATGGCAGCACTAAGTGTTGCGGGCAGCACTAAGTGTTGATGGCAGCACTAAGTGTTGATGGCAGCACTAAGTGTTGCGGGCAGCACTAAGTGTTGATGGCAGCACTAAGTGTTGCGGGCAGCACTAAGTGTTGATGGCAGCACCAAGTGTTGATGGCAGCACTAAGTGTTGATGGCAGCACTAAGTGTTGATGGCAGCACTAAGTGTTGCGGGCAGCACTAAGTGTTGATGGCAGCACTAAGTGTTGATGGCAGCACTAAGTGTTGATGGCAGCACTAAGTGTTGATGGCAGCACTAAGTGTTGCGGGCAGCACTAAGTGTTGCGGGCAGCACTAAGTGTTGCGGGCAGCACTAAGTGTTGCGGGCAGCACTAAGTGTTGCGGGCAGCACTAAGTGTTGATGGCAGCACTAAGTGTTGCGGGCAGCACTAAGTGTTGCGGGCAGCACTAAGTGTTGCGGGCAGCACTAAGTGTTGCAGGCAGCACTAAGTGTTGATGGCAGCACTAAGTGTTGCGGGCAGCACTAAGTGTTGCGGGCAGCACTAAGTGTTGCGGGCAGCACTAAGTGTTGATGGCAGCACTAAGTGTTGATGGCAGCACTAAGTGTTGATGGCAGCACTAAGTGTTGATGGCAGCACTAAGTGTTGATGGCAGCACTAAGTGTTGATGGCAGCACTAAGTGTTGCAGGCAGCACTAAGTGTTGCGGGCAGAACTAAGTGTTGATGGCAGCACTAAGTGTTGATGGCAGCACTAAGTGTTGCGGGCAGCACTAAGTGTTGCGGGCAGTACTAAGTGTTGCGGGCAGCACTAAGTGTTGATGGCAACACTAAGTGTTGCGGGCAGCACTAAGTGTTGCGGGCAGCACTAAGTGTTGATGGCAGCACTAAGTGTTGATGGCAGCACTAAGTGTTGATGGCAGCACTAAGTGTTGATGGCAGCACTAAGTGTTGATGGCAGCACTAAGTGTTGCGGGCAGCACTAAGTGTTGATGGCAGCACTAAGTGTTGATGGCAGCACTAAGTGTTGCGGGCAGAACTAAGTGTTGATGGCAGCACTAAGTGTTGCGGGCAGCACTAAGTGTTGATGGCAGCACTAAGTGTTGCGGGCAGCACTAAGTGTTGATGGCAGCACTAAGTGTTGATGGCAGCACTAAGTGTTGCGGGCAGCACTAAGTGTTGATGGCAGCACTAAGTGTTGATGGCAGCACTAAGTGTTGCGGGCAGCACTAAGTGTTGATGGCAGCACTAAGTGTTGCGGGCAGCACTAAGTGTTGATGGCAGCACTAAGTGTTGCGGGCAGCACTAAGTGTTGCGGGCAGCACTAAGTGTTGATGGCAGCACTAAGTGTTGCGGGCAGCACTAAGTGTTGATGGCAGCACTAAGTGTTGCGGGCAGCACTAAGTGTTGCGGGCAGCACTAAGTGTTGATGGCAGCACTAAGTGTTGCGGGCAGCACTAAGTGTTGCGGGCAGCACTAAGTGTTGATGGCAGCACTAAGTGTTGCGGGCAGCACTAAGTGTTGATGGCAGCACTAAGTGTTGATGGCAGCACTAAGTGTTGCGGGCAGCACTAAGTGTTGCGGGCAGCACTAAGTGTTGATGGCAGCACTAAGTCTTGCGGGCAGCACTAAGTGTTGCGGGCAGCACTAAGTGTTGCGGGCAGCACTAAGTGTTGCGGGCAGCACTAAGTGTTGCGGGCAGCACTAAGTGTTGCGGGCAGCACTAAGTGTTGCGGGCAGCACTAAGTGTTGCGGGCAGCACTAAGTGTTGATGGCAGCACTAAGTGTTGATGGCAGCGCTAAGTGTTGATGGCAGCACTAAGTGTTGATGGCAGCACTAAGTGTTGCGGGCAGCACTAAGTGTTGATGGCAGCACTAAGTGTTGATGGCAGCACTAAGTGTTGCGGGCAGCACTAAGTGTTGCGGGCAGCACTAAGTGTTGATGGCAGCACTAAGTGTTGCGGGCAGCACTAAGTGTTGCGGGCAGCACTAAGTGTTGATGGCAGCACTTAGTGTTGATGGCAGCACTAAGTGTTGCGGGCAGCACTAAGTGTTGATGGCAGCACTAAGTGTTGATGACAGCACTAAGTGTTGATGGCAGCACTAAGTGTTGATGGCAGCACTAAGTGTTGATGGCAGCACTAAGTGTTGATGGCAGCACTAAGTGTTGCGGGCAGCACTAAGTGTTGATGACAGCACTAAGTGTTGATGGCAGCACCAAGTGTTGATGGCAGCACTAAGTGTTGATGGCAGCACTAAGTGTTGCGGGCAGCACTAAGTGTTGCGGGCAGCACTAAGTGTTGCGGGCAGCACTAAGTGTTGCGGGCAGCACTAAGTGTTGATGGCAGCACTAAGTGTTGCGGGCAGCACTAAGTGTTGATGGCAGCACTAAGTGTTGATGGCAGCACTAAGTGTTGATGGCAGCACTAAGTGTTGATGGCAGCACTAAGTGTTGATGGCAGCACTAAGTGTTGATGACAGCACTAAGTGTTGATGGCAGCACCAAGTGTTGATGGCAGCACTAAGTGTTGATGGCAGCACTAAGTGTTGATGGCAGCACTAAGTGTTGCGGGCAGCACTAAGTGTTGATGACAGCACTAAGTGTTGATGGCAGCACCAAGTGTTGATGGCAGCACTAAGTGTTGATGGCAGCACTAAGTGTTGATGGCAGCACTAAGTGTTGCGGGCAGCACTAAGTGTTGATGGCAGCACTAAGTGTTGATGGCAGCACTAAGTGTTGATGGCAGCACTAAGTGTTGCGGGCAGCACTAAGTGTTGCGGGCAGCACTAAGTGTTGATGGCAGCACTAAGTGTTGCGGGCAGCACTAAGTGTTGATGGCAGCACTAAGTGTTGATGGCAGCACTAAGTGTTGATGGCAGCACTAAGTGTTGATGGCAGCACTAAGTGTTGCGGGCAGCACTAAGTGTTGATGGCAGCACTAAGTGTTGATGGCAGCACTAAGTGTTGATGGCAGCACTAAGTGTTGATGGCAGCACTAAGTGTTGCGGGCAGCACTAAGTGTTGCGGGCAGCACTAAGTGTTGCGGGCAGCACTAAGTGTTGCGGGCAGCACTAAGTGTTGCGGGCAGCACTAAGTGTTGATGGCAGCACTAAGTGTTGCTGGCAGCACTAAGTGTTGCGGGCAGCACTAAGTGTTGCGGGCAGCACTAAGTGTTGCAGGCAGCACTAAGTGTTGATGGCAGCACTAAGTGTTGCGGGCAGCACTAAGTGTTGCGGGCAGCACTAAGTGTTGCGGGCAGCACTAAGTGTTGATGGCAGCACTAAGTGTTGATGGCAGCACTAAGTGTTGATGGCAGCACTAAGTGTTGATGGCAGCACTAAGTGTTGATGGCAGCACTAAGTGTTGATGGCAGCACTAAGTGTTGCAGGCAGCACTAAGTGTTGCGGGCAGAACTAAGTGTTGATGGCAGCACTAAGTGTTGATGGCAGCACTAAGTGTTGCGGGCAGCACTAAGTGTTGCGGGCAGTACTAAGTGTTGCGGGCAGCACTAAGTGTTGATGGCAACACTAAGTGTTGCGGGCAGCACTAAGTGTTGCGGGCAGCACTAAGTGTTGATGGCAGCACTAAGTGTTGATGGCAGCACTAAGTGTTGATGGCAGCACTAAGTGTTGATGGCAGCACTAAGTGTTGATGGCAGCACTAAGTGTTGATGGCAGCACTAAGTGTTGCGGGCAGCACTAAGTGTTGATGGCAGCACTAAGTGTTGATGGCAGCACTAAGTGTTGCGGGCAGAACTAAGTGTTGATGGCAGCACTAAGTGTTGCGGGCAGCACTAAGTGTTGATGGCAGCACTAAGTGTTGCGGGCAGCACTAAGTGTTGATGGCAGCACTAAGTGTTGATGGCAGCACTAAGTGTTGCGGGCAGCACTAAGTGTTGATGGCAGCACTAAGTGTTGATGGCAGCACTAAGTGTTGCGGGCAGCACTAAGTGTTGATGGCAGCACTAAGTGTTGCGGGCAGCACTAAGTGTTGATGGCAGCACTAAGTGTTGCGGGCAGCACTAAGTGTTGATGGCAGCACTAAGTGTTGATGGCAGCACTAAGTGTTGAGGGCAGCACTAAGTGTTGATGGCAGCACTAAGTGTTGATGGCAGCACTAAGTGTTGCGGGCAGCACTAAGTGTTGATGGCAGCACTAAGTGTTGAGGGCAGCACTAAGTGTTGATGGCAGCACTAAGTGTTGCTGGCAGCACTAAGTGTTGCGGGCAGCACTAAGTGTTGCGGGCAGCACTAAGTGTTGCTGGCAGCACTAAGTGTTGCGGGCAGCACTAAGTGTTGATGGCAGCACTAAGTGTTGATGGCAGCACTAAGTGTTGCGGGCAGCACTAAGTGTTGATGGCAGCACTAAGTGTTGATGGCAGCACTAAGTGTTGATGGCAGCACTAAGTGTTGATGGCAGCACTAAGTGTTGATGGCAGCACTAAGTGTTGATGGCAGCACTAAGTGTTGATGGCAGCACTAAGTGTTGATGGCAGCACTAAGTGTTGAGGGCAGCACTAAGTGTTGAGGGCAGCACTAAGTGTTGCTGGCAGCACTAAGTGTTGATGGCAGCACTAAGTGTTGATGGCAGCACTAAGTGTTGATGGCAGCACTAAGTGTTGATGGCAGCACTAAGTGTTGCGGGCAGCACTAAGTGTTGATGGCAGCACTAAGTGTTGATGGCAGCACTAAGTGTTGATGGCAGCACTAAGTGTTGATGGCAGCACTAAGTGTTGAGGGCAGCACTAAGTGTTGATGGCAGCACTAAGTGTTGCGGGCAGCACTAAGTGTTGATGGCAGCACTAAGTGTTGATGGCAGCACTAAGTGTTGATGGCAGCACTAAGTGTTGATGGCAGCACTAAGTGTTGATGGCAGCACTAAGTGTTGATGGCAGCACTAAGTGTTGCGGGCAGCACTAAGTGTTGATGGCAGCACTAAGTGTTGCGGGCAGCACTAAGTGTTGATGGCAGCACTAAGTGTTGATGGCAGCACTAAGTGTTGATGGCAGCACTAAGTGTTGATGGCAGCACTAAGTGTTGCGGGCAGCACTAAGTGTTGATGGCAGCACTAAGTGTTGATGGCAGCACTAAGTGTTGATGGCAGCACTAAGTGTTGATGGCAGCACTAAGTGTTGCGGGCAGCACTAAGTGTTGCGGGCAGCACTAAGTGTTGCGGGCAGCACTAAGTGTTGAGGGCAGCACTAAGTGTTGCGGGCAGCACTAAGTGTTGATGGCAGCACTAAGTGTTGCGGGCAGCACTAAGTGTTGCGGGCAGCACTAAGTGTTGCGGGCAGCACTAAGTGTTGCATGGCAGCACTAAGTGTTGATGGCAGCACTAAGTGTTGCGGGCAGCACTAAGTGTTGCGGGCAGCACTAAGTGTTGCGGGCAGCACTAAGTGTTGATGGCAGCACTAAGTGTTGATGGCAGCACTAAGTGTTGATGGCAGCACTAAGTGTTGATGGCAGCACTAAGTGTTGATGGCAGCACTAAGTGTTGATGGCAGCACTAAGTGTTGCAGGCAGCACTAAGTGTTGCGGGCAGCACTAAGTGTTGATGGCAGCACTAAGTGTTGATGGCAGCACTAAGTGTTGCGGGCAGCACTAAGTGTTGCGGGCAGCACTAAGTGTTGCGGGCAGCACTAAGTGTTGATGGCAGCACTAAGTGTTGCGGGCAGCACTAAGTGTTGCGGGCAGCACTAAGTGTTGATGGCAGCACTAAGTGTTGATGGCAGCACTAAGTGTTGATGGCAGCACTAAGTGTTGATGGCAGCACTAAGTGTTGATGGCAGCACTAAGTGTTGATGGCAGCACTAAGTGTTGCGGGCAGCACTAAGTGTTGATGGCAGCACTAAGTGTTGATGGCAGCACTAAGTGTTGCGGGCAGAACTAAGTGTTGATGGCAGCACTAAGTGTTGCGGGCAGCACTAAGTGTTGATGGCAGCACTAAGTGTTGCGGGCAGCACTAAGTGTTGATGGCAGCACTAAGTGTTGATGGCAGCACTAAGTGTTGCGGGCAGCACTAAGTGTTGATGGCAGCACTAAGTGTTGATGGCAGCACTAAGTGTTGCGGGCAGCACTAAGTGTTGATGGCAGCACTAAGTGTTGCGGGCAGCACTAAGTGTTGATGGCAGCACTAAGTGTTGCGGGCAGCACTAAGTGTTGATGGCAGCACTAAGTGTTGATGGCAGCACTAAGTGTTGCAGGCAGCACTAAGTGTTGATGGCAGCACTAAGTGTTGATGGCAGCACTAAGTGTTGCGGGCAGCACTAAGTGTTGATGGCAGCACTAAGTGTTGCGGGCAGCACTAAGTGTTGATGGCAGCACTAAGTGTTGCGGGCAGCACTAAGTGTTGCGGGCAGCACTAAGTGTTGATGGCAGCACTAAGTGTTGCGGGCAGCACTAAGTGTTGCGGGCAGCACTAAGTGTTGATGGCAGCACTAAGTGTTGCGGGCAGCACTAAGTGTTGATGGCAGCACTAAGTGTTGATGGCAGCACTAAGTGTTGCGGGCAGCACTAAGTGTTGCGGGCAGCACTAAGTGTTGATGGCAGCACTAAGTGTTGCGGGCAGCACTAAGTGTTGCGGGCAGCACTAAGTGTTGCGGGCAGCACTAAGTGTTGATGGCAGCACTAAGTGTTGCGGGCAGCACTAAGTGTTGATGGCAGCACTAAGTGTTGCGGGCAGCACTAAGTGTTGATGGCAGCACTAAGTGTTGCGGGCAGCACTAAGTGTTGATGGCAGCACTAAGTGTTGCGGGCAGCACTAAGTGTTGATGGCAGCACTAAGTGTTGCGGGCAGCACTAAGTGTTGCGGGCAGCACTAAGTGTTGATGGCAGCACTAAGTGTTGCGGGCAGCACTAAGTGTTGATGGCAGCACTAAGTGTTGATGGCAGCACTAAGTGTTGCGGGCAGCACTAAGTGTTGATGGCAGCACTAAGTGTTGATGGCAGCACTAAGTGTTGCGGGCAGCACTAAGTGTTGATGGCAGCACTAAGTGTTGATGGCAGCACTAAGTGTTGCAGGCAGCACTAAGTGTTGCAGGCAGCACTAAGTGTTGCAGGCAGCACTAAGTGTTGCAGGCAGCACTAAGTGTTGCAGGCAGCACTAAGTGTTGCAGGCAGCACTAAGTGTTGCGGGCAGCACTAAGTGTTGCAGGCAGCACTAAGTGTTGCGGGCAGCACTAAGTGTTGCAGGCAGCACTAAGTGTTGCGGGCAGCACTAAGTGTTGCGGGCAGCACTAAGTGTTGATGGCAGCACTAAGTGTTGCGGGCAGCACTAAGTGTTGCAGGCAGCACTAAGTGTTGCGGGCAGCGCTAAGTGTTGATGGCAGCACTAAGTGTTGATGGCAGCACTAAGTGTTGATGGCAGCACTAAGTGTTGCGGGCAGCACTAAGTGTTGCGGGCAGCACTAAGTGTTGCGGGCAGCACTAAGTGTTGCGGGCAGCACTAAGTGTTGATGGCAGCACTAAGTGTTGATGGCAGCACTAAGTGTTGATGGCAGCACTAAGTGTTGATGGCAGCACTAAGTGTTGCGGGCAGCACTAAGTGTTGCGGGCAGCACTAAGTGTTGCGGGCAGCACTAAGTGTTGCGGGCAGCACTAAGTGTTGCGGGCAGCACTAAGTGTTGATGGCAGCACTAAGTGTTGATGGCAGCACTAAGTGTTGATGGCAGCACTAAGTGTTGCGGGCAGCACTAAGTGTTGCGGGCAGCACTAAGTGTTGCGGGCAGCACTAAGTGTTGATGGCAGCACTAAGTGTTGATGGCAGCACTAAGTGTTGATGGCAGCACTAAGTGTTGATGGCAGCACTAAGTGTTGATGGCAGCACTAAGTGTTGATGGACAGCACTAAGTGTTGATGGCAGCACTAAGTGTTGCGGGCAGCACTAAGTGTTGCGGGCAGCACTAAGTGTTGCGGGCAGCACTAAGTGTTGATGGCAGCACTAAGTGTTGATGGCAGCACTAAGTGTTGCGGGCAGCACTAAGTGTTGATGGCAGCACTAAGTGTTGATGGCAGCACTAAGTGTTGCGGGCAGCACTAAGTGTTGATGGCAGCACTAAGTGTTGATGGCAGCACTAAGTGTTGCGGGCAGCACTAAGTGTTGCAGGCAGCACTAAGTGTTGCAGGCAGCACTAAGTGTTCCAGGCAGCACTAAGTGTTGCAGGCAGCACTAAGTGTTGCGGGCAGCACTAAGTGTTGCAGGCAGCACTAAGTGTTGCGGGCAGCACTAAGTGTTGCAGGCAGCACTAAGTGTTGCGGGCAGCACTAAGTGTTGTGGGCAGCACTAAGTGTTGATGGCAGCACTAAGTGTTGCGGGCAGCACTAAGTGTTGCAGGCAGCACTAAGTGTTGCGGGCAGCGCTAAGTGTTGATGGCAGCACTAAGTGTTGATGGCAGCACTAAGTGTTGATGGCAGCACTAAGTGTTGCGGGCAGCACTAAGTGTTGCGGGCAGCACTAAGTGTTGCGGGCAGCACTAAGTGTTGCGGGCAGCACTAAGTGTTGATGGCAGCACTAAGTGTTGATGGCAGCACTAAGTGTTGATGGCAGCACTAAGTGTTGATGGCAGCACTAAGTGTTGCGGGCAGCACTAAGTGTTGCGGGCAGCACTAAGTGTTGCGGGCAGCACTAAGTGTTGCGGGCAGCACTAAGTGTTGCGGGCAGCACTAAGTGTTGATGGCAGCACTAAGTGTTGATGGCAGCACTAAGTGTTGATGGCAGCACTAAGTGTTGATGGCAGCACTAAGTGTTGCGGGCAGCACTAAGTGTTGCGGGCAGCACTAAGTGTTGCGGGCAGCACTAAGTGTTGATGGCAGCACTAAGTGTTGATGGCAGCACTAAGTGTTGATGGCAGCACTAAGTGTTGATGGCAGCACTAAGTGTTGATGGCAGCACTAAGTGTTGATGGCAGCACTAAGTGTTGCGGGCAGCACTAAGTGTTGCGGGCAGCACTAAGTGTTGCGGGCAGCACTAAGTGTTGCGGGCAGCACTAAGTGTTGATGGCAGCACTAAGTGTTGCAGGCAGCACTAAGTGTTGATGGCAGCACTAAGTGTTGCGGGCAGCACTAAGTGTTGCGGGCAGCACTAAGTGTTGCGGGCAGCACTAAGTGTTGATGGCAGCACTAAGTGTTGATGGCAGCACTAAGTGTTGATGGCAGCACTAATCTAGACGGCTGAAAAAAATATTTTTGTGTATGAACGTACTTGGCGCATACCTGGAGTATACCTGAAGCATATCTGGAGTATACCTGAAATATACTTGGAGTATACCAGAAGTATACCTGAAGTATAACGGAAGTATACCTGGTGTATACTTGGTGTATACATGGAATATACCTGGTGTATACATGGTTTATACATGGAGTATACCTGGTGTATACATGGAGTATACTTGGTGTATACCTTGGGTATACATGAAGTATACCTGGTGTATACCTTGGGTATACCCAGAGTATACCACTGGTGAGAGAGGTGTTATACCCCCAACCCCTGGCCCGGGGCCATGCTTGTCTTGTGATAACATGATCAAGAAGACTGTCGCTGGGAGCGGCCCGCAGGCCACTAGTATTAGCTATGCCAAGATGCCTCGTCATTAAATTACAATCAGTTACGACTATGAATCACCGAGTGTGATTGTAACTGCCGCGTCACGATTGATCTCCATTGTAGTACTCTCACGTCCGTGGATTGTGTCCATGGATTGTGTCCATGGATTGTGTCCATGGATTGTGTCCATGGATTGTGTCCATGGATTGTATCATCGTAGACTGTGTCATCATGGATTACACCACAAGTGACAACATCACAACAGTAGAATTACCCTGTGTATTGAAAGAGTGAGTTTGTCTAAACTTCGACACTGTATTAAGTATTTGCGTACGCAAAGTGAATCACAGGTTACACACACACACGCATATTATATATATATATATATATATATATATATATATATATATATATATATATATATATATATATATATATATATATATATATTATATATATTGCCTAATAAGCCAAGTTTTCATGAATTAATATATTTTCTCTAATTTTTTTCTTATGAAATGATAAAGCTACCCATTTCATTATA